>NW_027479321.1:0-153803 GCF_051014685.1 Ptiloglossa arizonensis
TTACACGTTATACGTCATAGGTTTATACGTTTATACGTTATACGTATATCGTTATACGTTATACTTTATACGTTATACGTCATAGGTTATACGTTTATACGTTATACGTATGCGATATACGTTATACGTTATACGTCATAGTTATACGTTATACGTTTATACGTTATACGTTTATACGTTATACATTAAGCGTTATAAACGTTTTATGTTATTCGTTTATGAGTTTTACGTTATACGTTATACGTTATACGTTTATACGTTATATGTTATACGTATACGTTTATACGTTATACGTTATACGTTATACGTTAAAACGTTTATACGTTATACGTTATACGTTATACGTTATACGTATACGTTTATACGTTATACGTTATACGTTTATACGTTATACGTTATACGTTATACGTTATACGTTATACTTATACGTTATACGTTATACGTTATACGTTATACGTTTTAGCTTATACGTTATACGTTTTATACGTTCTACGTTATACGTGTGTACGTTATACGTTTGTACGTTATACGTTTGTACGTTATACGTTGTACTTTATACGTTGTACGTTATACGTTGTACGTTATACTTTGTAACGTTATACGTTTTAGACGTTATAACGTTTTATACGTTTTATACGTTATACGTTATATGTTATACGTTATACGTTATACGTTACATGTTATACGTTTATACGTTTATACGTTATACGTTATACTTTATAACGTTATACGTTATACGTTTACGTTCTACGTATACGTTGTACTTATACGTTGTACTTATACGTTATACTTTATACGTTATACGTTATTACGTATTTGTACGTTATACGTTATACGTTATACGTTATACGTTGTACGTTATACGTTATACGTTATACATTATATTTTTATACGTTTATACGTCATAGGTTATACGTTATACGTTATACGTTATACGTTATGCGTTATACGTTATACGTTATACGTTATACGTTATACGTTATACGTTTGTACGTTTATACGTTATACGTTATACGTTTATACGTTATTCGTTATACGTTATACGTTATACTTTACGTGTTTTTACGTTATACGTTATACGTTAAACGTTATACGTTATACGTTTATACGTTGTACGTTATACGTTATACGTTATACGTCCTACGTTATTCGTTATACGTTGTACGTTATACGTTTTACTTGTACGTTTATACGTTGTACGTTATACGTTGTACGTTTATACGTTGTACGTTATACGTTAGTACGTTATACGTTATACGTTATACGTTATACGTTATACGTTATACGTTATACGTTGTACGTATAACGTTATACGTTTATACGTTATACGTTATTCGTTATACGTTATACGTTATACTTTACGTGTTTTACGTTATACGTTATACGTTAAACGTTATACTTTATACGTTATACGTTGTACGTTATACGTTAATACGTTTATACGTCCATACGTTATACGTTATTCGTAATACGTTATACGTGATACGTTATACGTTATTCATAATACGTTATACGTGATACGTTATACTTTGTACGTTATACGTTTATATCGTTTTATACATTATATTTTATACGTTATACGTCATAGGTTATACGTTATACGTTATACGTTATACGTTATGCGTTATACGTTATACGTTATACGTTATACGTTATACGTTATACGTTATACGTTATACGTTATACTTATACGTTATACATTATACGTTATACGATATACGTTATACGTTTATGCGTTATGCGTTCTTCGTTACACGTTATACGTTTATTCGGTATGCGTTATACGTTATACGTTATACGTTATACTTTATACGTTATACGTTATACGTTATACGTTATACGTTATACCTTATACGTTATACGTTATACGTTGTACGTTATACGTTTATACGTTATACGTTATACGTTATACGTTATACGTTTATACGTCATAAGTTATACGTTATACGTTATACGTTATACGTTTATACGTTTATACGTTATGCGTTTATACGTCCTACGATATTCGTTATACGTTATCGTTATTAGTTATACGATATACGTTATACTTATACTTATACGTCATAGGTTATACGTTATACGTTATGGGTTATACGTTATACTTTAAACGTTATACGTTTATACGTTCTACGTTATACGTTATACGTTATTACGTTATACGTTATACGTTATACGTTATACGTTATACGTTATACTTTTACGTTATACGTTATACGTTATACGTTATAGCGTCGTCATAGGTTATACGTTATACGTTATACTTTATACGTTATACTTTATACGTTATACGTTTATACTTTATACGTTATACGTTTATACGTTATACTTTACACGTTATAACGTCATAAGGTTATACGTTATACGTTATTACGTTTTACGTTTATACGTTATACTTTATACGTTATACGTCATAGGTTATACGTTATACGTTATACGTTATGCGATATACGTTATACGTTATACGTCATAGGTTATACGTTATACGTTATACGTTATACGTTATACGTTATACATTATGCGTTATACGTTTTATGTTATTCGTTATGAGTTATACGTTTATACGTTATACGTTATACGTTATACGTTATATGTTTATACGTTATACGTTATACGTTATACGTTATACGTTATACGTTAAACGTTATACGTTATACGTTATTACGTTATACGTTATACGTTATACTTATACGTTATACGTTATACGTTATACGTTATACGTTATACGTTATACGTTATACGTTATACGTTATACGTTATACGTTATACGTTATACGTTATACGTTCTACGTTATACGTTGTACGTTATACGTTGTACGTTTATACTTTGTACGTTATACGTTGTACGTTATACGTTTGTACGGTTATACGTTATACGTTATACGTTATACGTTATACTTTATACGTTTATACGTTTACATGTTATACGTTATACGTTATACGTTATACGTTTACTTTACGTTTATACTTTTATACGTTATACGTTTGTACGTTATACGTTATACGTTATACGTCATACGTTATTACGTTATTCGTAATACGGTTATACGTGATACGTTATACGTTGTACGTGTTATACGTTATACGTTATACGTTATAAGTTTATACGTTATACGTTATACGTTATACGTTATACGTTGTACGTTATACGTTATACGTTATACGTTAGACGTTATACGATATACGTTATACGTTATACGTTTATACGTTGTACGTTTATACGTTTATACTTTATACGTTATACGTTATTCGTTATACGTTTATACGTTATACATTACATGTTTTACGTTATTCGTTATACGTTTATACGTTATACATTACATTGTTTTACGTTATACGTTATACGTTATACGTTATACGTTATACGTTATACGTTATACGTTATACGTTATACGTTTTACGTCATACGTTATACGTTATTCGTAATACGTTTATACGTGATACGTTATACGTTGTACGTATACGTGATACCTTATACTTATAATTTATACGTTTATACGTCATAGTTATACGTTTTAGACGTTATACGTTATACGTTATACGTTATACGTTATACTTTATACGTTATGCGTTATACGTTATACGTAATACGTTATACGTTTATACGTTATACGTTATACGTTATACGTTATACGTTACGCGTTATACGTTATACGTTATACGTTATACGTTTATACGTCATACGGTTATACGTTGTTCGTTATACGTAATACGTTATACGTTATTCGTTATACGTTATAACGTATACGTTATACGGTTATACGTTATACGTATACGTTATACGTTATACGTTTCTACGTTATACGTTGTACGTTATACGTTGTACTTTATACGTTGTACGTTATACGTTGTACGTTATACGTTGTACGTTATACGTTGTACGTTATACGTTATACGTTTATACGTTATACGTTTATACGTTATACGTTATAGCGTTATACGTTATACGTTGTTCCGTTTATACGTAATAACTATACGTTATTCGTTATACGTTTATACTTTATACGTTATACGTTATACGTTATACGTTATACGTTTATACGTATAGGTTATACGTTTATACGTTATACGTTATACGTTATACGTTATTCGTTATACGTTATACGTTATACATTACATGTTATACGTTATACGTTATACGTTATACGTTATACGTTATACGTTATAAGTTATACGTTAATACGTTATACGTTATACGTTATACGTTTATACGTTTACGTTATACGTTGTACGTTTATAACGTTTACGTTATGACGTTATACGTTATTCGTTATACGTTATACGTTATACTTTACGTGTTTTACGTTATACGTTAATACGTTATACGTTATACGTTATACGTTATACGTTATACGTTATACGTTATACTTTTATACGTTATACGTTATACGTTATACGTTATACGTTATACGTTATACTTGTACGTTATAACGTTATACGTTATACGTAATACGTTATTCGTTATAACGTTATACGTTATACTTTACGTGTTTTTACGTTATACGTTATACGTTTATACGTTATACGTTTACGTTTATACGTTGTACGTTATACGTTATACTTTATACGTCATACTTTATACGTTATTCGTAATACGTTATTACGTGATACGTTATACGTTGTACGTTATACGTTATACGTTATACGTTTATAAGTTATACGTTTATACGTTATACGTTATACGTTATAGCGTTTATGTACGTTATTACGTTATACGTTTATACGTTAGACGTTATACGATATACGTTATACGTTTATACGTTTATACGTTGTACGTTATACGTTATACGTTATACTTTTACTTTATTCGTTATACGTTTATACGTTATACATTACATGTTTTACGTTATTCGTTATACGTTATACGTTATACATTACATGTTTTACGTTTATACGTTTATACGTTATACGTTATCTTATACGTTTATACGTTATACGTTATACGTTTATACGTTATACGTTATACGTTTACGTCATACGTTATACGTTATTCGTAATACGTTATACGTTTATAAGTTATACGTTATACGTCATAGGTTATACGTTATACGTTATACGTTATACGTTTATACGTTTATACGTTATACGTTATAACGTTATACGTTATACGTTTTGCGTTATACGTTATACGTTATACGTTATACGTTATACGTTATACGTTATACGTTATACGTTTATACGTTACACGTTATACGTTATACGTTATACGTTATACGTTATACGTCATACGTTATACGTTATTTCGTAATAACGTTATACGTGATACGCTATATATTATATGTTATACGTTATACGTCATAGGTTATACGTTATAACGTTATACGTTATACGTTATGCGTTATACGTTATACGTCATGACGTTATACGTTATTCGTAATACGTTAAACGTGATACGTTATACGTTTGTACGTTATACGTTATACCTTATACGTTATAAGTTATACGTTATACGTCATAGGTTTACTTATACGTTATACGTTATACGTTATACGTTTCTACGTTATACGTTATACGTTATACGTTGGTTACGTTATACGTTATACGTTATACGTCATACGTTTATACGGTATTCGTAATACGTTATACGTGATTACGTTATACGTTGTACGTTATACGTTATACGTTTATACGTTATAAGTTATACGTTATACGTCATAGGTTATACTTTATACGTTATACGTTATACGTTATACGTTTATACTTATACGTTATACTTTATGCGTTATACGTTATATACGTTAATACGTTATACGTTATACGTTTATACGTTATACTCGTTATACGTTATTATCGTTATACGTTATGCGTTATACGTTATGCGTTAATTACGTTATGCATTATACGTTATGCTTTATACGTTATGCGTTTATACGTTATGCGTTATACGTTATACGTTATACGTTATACGTTATACGTTATACGTTCTACGTTCTACGTTGTACGTTATACGTTGTACTTTATACGTTGTACGTTATACGTTGTACGTTATACGTTGTACGTTATACGTTATACGTTATAACGTTATACTTATACGTTATACGTTTATACGTTATACGTTATACGATATACGTTACACGTTATACGGTTATACGTTAAACGTTATACGTTATACGTTATACGTCATACGTTATACGTTTATTCGTAATACGTTATACGTGATACGTTATACGTTGTACGTTATACGTTATACGTTATACGTTATACGTTATAACGTTATACGTTATACGTTATACGTTTATACGTTATACTGTTGTCGTTATACGTTATACGTTATACGTTATACGTATAAGTTATACGTTTATACGTCATAGTTTATACGTTATACGTTATACGTTATACGTTATACGTTATACGTTATACGTTATACGTTATGCGTTATACGTTATACGTTTATCGTTATACGTTTATACGTTATACCTTATAAGTTATACGTTTATACTTTACACGTTATACGATATACGTTATACGTTATACGTTATACGTCATACGTTATACGTTATTCGTAATACGTTATACGTGATACGCTATACATTTATTGTTATACTTATACGTCATTAGGTTATACGTTATACGTTTATACTTTATACGTTATGCGTTTATACGTTTATACGTTATACGGTTATACGTTTATACGTTATAAGTTATGCGTTATGCGTTCTTCGTTACACGTTATACGTTATTCGGTATGCGTTTACACACGTACGTTATACGTTATACGTTATACGTTATACGTTATACGTTATACGTTATACGTTATACGTTTATACGTTATAACGTTATACGTTATACGTTACGTTACGTTATACGTTATAACGTTATACGTTTATACGTTATACGTTGTACGTTGTACTTTATACTTTGTACGTATACTTTATACTTATAACGTTTATACGTTGTAGACGTTTATACGTTTTATACGTTACGTTATACGTTTATACGTTATACGTTATACGTTATACGTTATACGTTCGTTTACGTTATACGTTTATACGTTAGACGTTATTCGTTATACGTTATACGTTATACATTACATGTTATACGTTATACGTTATACGTTATACGTTATACGTTATACGTTATACGTTATACGTTATACGTTAACGTTATACGTTATACGTTATACGTAGTTCGTTATACATTATACGTTATACGTTATTCGTTATACTTATACGTTATACGTTATACGTCATAGGTTATACATTTATACGTTATAACGTTATACTTATACGTTATAGCGTTATACGTTATGCCGTTATACGTCCTACGATATTCGTTATACGTTATACGTTATTAGTTATACGTTATACGTTTATACGTTATACGTTATACTTATACGTTATACATTACGTTTTTTACGTTATACGTTATACGTTATACGTTATCGTATACGTTATACGTTATACGTTTATACGTTATACGTTATACTTTATACGTTATACGTTATACGTTATACGTTATACGTTATACGTTATACGTTATACGTTTATATGTTATACGTCCATAAGTTATACGTTATACTTATAACGTTATACGTTATACGTTATACGTTATACGTTAGTACGTTATACGTTATAACGTTATACGTTATACGTTATACGTTTTATACGTTATATCGTTATACGTTTTACGTTATACGTTATACGTATACGTTATACGTTATACGTTATACTTACATGTTATACGTTTATACGTTATACGTTATATCGTTATACGTTATACGTCATACGTTATACGTATTCGTAATACGTTATACGTGATACGTTATACGTTGTACGTTATACGTTATTCGTTATACATTATATTTTATACGTTATACGTCATAGGTTATACGTTATACGTTATAACGTTATACGTTATGCGTTATACGTTTATACGTTTTAAATACGTTATACGTTATACGTTATACGTCATACGTTATACGTTATTCGTAATACGTTATACGTGATACGTTATACGTTGTACGTTATACGTTTATCTTTATACATTATATTTTATACGTTATACGTCATAGGTTATACGTTATACGTTATACGTTTATACTTTATGCGTTATACGTTATACGTTATAACTTATACTTATACTTATACGTTATACGTTTTAACGTTATACGTTATACGTTATACGTTATACATTATACGTTATACGATATACGTTATACGTTATGCGTTATGCGTTCTTCGTTACACGTTATACGATATTCGTATGCGTTATACGTTATACGTTATACGTTATACGTATACGTTATACGTTATACGTTATACGTTATACGTTATACGTTATACCTTATACGTTATACGTTATACGTTTGTACGTTATACGTTATACGTTATACGTTAATACGTATACGTTATACGTTTATACGTCATAAGTTATACGTTATACGTTATACGTTATACGTTATACGTTATACGTTATACGTTATACGTTATACGTTATACGTTATACGTTTATACGTTATACGTTATACGTTATACGTTAGTACGTTATACGTTATACCTTACATGTTATACGTTATACGTTATACGTTATACGTTATACGTTTATACGTTATACGTTATACGTTTATAACGTTATACGTTATCGTTATACGTTATACGTTATACGTCATACGTTATACGTTATTCGTAATACGTTATACGTGATACGTTATACGTTTGTACGTTATACGTTATTACGTTTATACATTATATTTTATACGTATACGTCATAGGTTATACGTTATACGTTATACGTTATACGTTATGCGTTTATACGTTATACGTTATAAACGTTATACGTTATACGTTATACGTTATACGTTATACGTTTATACGTTATACGTTATACGTTATACATTATACTTATACGATATACGTTATACGTTATGCGTTATGCGTTCTTCGTTACAACGTTATACGATATTCGGTATGCGTTATACGTTATTCGTTATACGTTATACTTATACGTTTATACGTTATACGTTATACGTTTTTTTTATACCGTTATAACGTTTATACCTTATACGTTATACGTTTATACGTTGTACGTTATACGTTATACGTTATACGTTATAACGTTATACGTTATACGTTATACGTCATAAGTTATACGTTATACGTTTATACGTTATACGTTATACGTTATACGTTATGGCGTTATACGTCCTACGATATTCGTTATACGTTATACGTTATTAGTTATACGATATACGTTATACGTTTATACGTTTATACGTCATAGGTTTATAACGTTATACGTTTATGGGTTATACGTTATACGTTAAACGTTTTACGTTATACGTTATACGTTATACGTTATACGTTTACGTTATACGTTATAACGTTATACGTTGTACGTTATACTTTATCGTTTTACGTTATACGTTATACGTTATATCGTTATACGTCATAGGTTATACGTTATACGTTTATACGTTATAGGTTATACTTTATACGTTATACGTTGTACGTTTATAACGTTATACCGTTACACGTTATACGTCATATGGTTATACGTTATACGTTATACGTTATACGTTTATACGTTATACTTTATACGTTATACGTCATAGGTATACGTTATATCGTTATACGTTATGCGATATACGTTATACGTTATACGTCATAGGTTATACGTTAACGTTATACGTTATACGTTATAACGTTATACATTATGCGTTATACGTTTTTATGTTATTCGTTATGAGTTATACGTTATACGTTATACGTTATACGTTATACGTTATATGTTATACGTTATATCTTATACGTTATACGTTATACGTTATACTTTAAACGTTATACGTATATACCTTATTCTTTATACGTTATACGGTTATACGTTATACGTTTACGTTATACGTTATACCGTTATACGTTATTAGTTATACGAATATACGGTTATACGTTATACGTTATACGTCAGTAGGTTTTACGTTATATCGTTATGGGTTATACGTTATACGTTAAACGTTATACGTTATGACGTTATACGTATATACGTTATACGTTATACGTTATAGCGTTATACGTTATATCGTTATGAGCGTTTATCGTTTATACGGTTTTACGTTATACCGTTATGTACGTTTTATTACTGTTATACGTCATAGGTTTAGTACGTTATACCGTTATACGTGTATACGTTATACTTTATACGTTATACCGTATACGTCATGTTATACGTTATTCGTTATACGTTATACGTTAGGCGTTATACGTTATACGTTTATACGTTATACGTTATACGTTATACGTTATACTTATACGTTATACGTTATACGATATACGTTTACGTTATACGTTATACATTATACGTTTTACGTTATACGTTATAAGTTATGCGTTATGCGTTCTTCGTTACACGTTATACGTTATTCGGTATGCGTTACACGACGTTACGTTATACGTATATCGTATACGTTATACGTTATGCCGTGATACGTCCTACGATATTCGTTATACGTTATACGTTATTAGGTTATTACGATATACGTATACGTTATACGTAATACGTGTATACGTTATAGCGTTATACGTTATACGTTTATTCCTTATACGTTATACGTTATACGTTGTACGTTATACGTTTATACGTTATACCGTTTAGACGTTATACGTATACGTTATACGTCATAAGTTATACGTTATACGTTATACGTTATACGTTATATCGTTATACGTTATGCGTTATTACGTCCTACGATATTCGTTCGTTTCGTTATTAGTTATACGATATACGTTATACGTTATACGTTATACGTCTAAGGTTATACGTTTATACGTTATGGGTTATACGTTAATACGTTAAACGTTATACGTTATACGTTTATACGTTATACGTTATTACGTTTTATTACGTTTTACGTGTATACGTTTTAACTTTATACGTTATACGTTATGACGTTTATACCGTTTACGTTATACGTTATACGTTATACGTTATACGTCATAGGTTATACGTTATACGTTATACGTTATTACGTTATACTTTATTACGTTATACGTTATACGTTATACGTTATTACGTTAATACGTTATACGTTACATCGGTTATACGGGGTCATAGGTTTTACGTATACGTTATACGTTTATACGTTATACGTTATACTTTATACGGTTTATACGTCATAGGTTAGACGTTATACGTTATAGCGTTATGGCTTATACGTTATACGTTATACGTCATAGGTTAGTACGTTATACGTATACGTTATACGGTTATACGTTATACATTATGCGTTATACGTTTTATGTTATTCGTTATGAGTTATACGTTATACGTTATACGTTATAGCGTTTATACGTTTACGTTATACGTTATTACGTTATAGGGTTATACGTTATTACGGTTTTTGACGTTACCGTTAATCGTTATGACCGTTTTTTCTTTTACTTGTATACGTTTAGTACATTACATGTTATAGCGTTATACGTTATACGTTATACGTTATACGTTATCGTTATAAGTTAGTACGTTATACGTTATACGTTATACGTTATTACGTTATACGTTATACGTTATACGTTGTACGTTATACGTTTATACGTTATACGTTATTACGTTTATTCGTTTACGTTATACGTTATTACTTCAGTGTTTTACCGTTATACTTATACGTTATACGTTATACGTTATACGTTATACGGTTATACGTTTATTACGTTATGACGGTTATACGTTATACGTTATACGTTATTACGTTATACGTTACTACGTTATACGTTGTACGTGTTATACGTTATACCGTTATACGTAATGACTTATTCGTTATACGTTATACGTTATACTTTACGGTGTTTTACGTTTAAGTTATATCGTTATACGTTATACGTTATACGTTATACGTTGTACGTTATCGTTATACGTTATACGCATACGTTATACGTTATTCGGAATACGTTTAGACGTGATGACGTTATACGTTTGTACGTTATACGTTTTATACGTTATACGTTATAAGTTATACGTTATACGTTATACGTTATACGTTATACGTTGTACGTTATACGTTATATCGTATACGTTAGACCGTTATACGATATACGTTATACGTTATACGTTATACGTTGTAAGTTATACGTTTTACGTTATACGTTATACGTTTATTCGGTTATACGTTATACGTTATACATTACATGGTTTTACGTTATTCGTTAACGTTATACGTTATACATTACATGTTTTACGTTATAGCGTTATACGTTATAGCGTGTATACGTTATACTTTATACGTTATACGTTATACGTGTTATGACGTTATACCGGGTTTTTTTATACTTTTACGTTTAAACGTCATACGTTATACGTTATTCGTAATACGTTATACGTTATAAGTTATACGTTATTACGTCATAGGTTATTACGTTAGTTACGTTATTCGTTTATACGTTATACGTTATACGTTATACGTTATACGTTATACGTTATTAGTCGTTAGTACGTTATTCGTTTTATACGTTATACGGTGCATACGTTATACGTTATTCGTTATACGTTATTAAGTGATGACGTTATACGTTGTACGTTATTACGTATACCGTTATACATTATATTTTTATACGTTATACGTCATAGGTTTACGTTATACGTTATACGTTTATACGTTATGCGTTATACGTTTATACGTTATACGTTATACGTTTATACGTTATACGTGTATACGTTATACGTTTTACGTTATACGTTATACGTTATACATTTATACGTTATAGCGTATACGTTTATACGTTATGCGTTAAGGCGTTCGTTCGTGTACACGTTATATACGATATTCGGTATGCGTCATTAGTTATACGTTTTACGTTACTTATACGTTATACGTTATACGTTTTACGTTAACGTTATACGTTATACGTTTACGTTAGACGTTATACGTTATACGTTATACGTTTTTATACGTTATTCGTTATACCGTTACCATTTACATGTTATACGTTATACGTTTATACGTTATACGTTTTATGACGTTATACGTTATACGTTTTACTTCGTTATACGTTGACGTATACGTTTAGTACGTTATACGTCATACGTTATACTTATTCGTAATAAGTGTTTATACGTGATACGTTATACGTTTGTACGTTATTCGTTTATACGTTATACATTATATTTTATACGTTATACGTCATAGGTTTACGATACGGTTTATAACGTTATACGTTATACGTTATACGTTATACGTTACTTATACGTTTTTTTTTACGTTTATTCTGTTAATATCGTTATACGTTATAGCGTTATACGTTACTATACGTTATACGTTATACATTTATACGTTATACGAGTAGTACTGTTATACGTTATGCGTTATGCGTTCTTCGTTACAGCGTTATACGATATTCGGTATGCGTTATACGTTATACGTTATACGTTACGTTACGTTTATACGGTTATACGTGATACGTTATACGTTTATACGTTTACTTACCTTATACGTTATTAACGTTATACGTTGTACGTTTATACTTTATACGTTATACGTTATACGTTATACGTTATAGCGTTATACGTCATAAGTTATTACGTTATACGTTATACGTTATACTTATACGTTTTACGTTATGCTTATATACGTCTACAGATTTCGTTTTATTACTTATACGTTATTAGTTATACGATATACGTTATACGTTATAGCGTATAGCGTATACGTTATAGGTTTTACGTAGACGTTTATGGGTTATACGTTATACGTTAAACGTTATACGTTATACGTTTACGTTATACGTTATACCGTATACGTTATACGTTATACGTTATACGCGTTGTACGTTATAAGTTATAAACGTTTTACGTTATACGTATACCGTATACGTTATACGTCATAGGGTTATAACGTTATACGTTATGACGTTATAGGTTATACTTTATACGTTTATACTTGTACGTTATACGGTTATACGGTTACACGTTATACGTCATAGGTTATACGTTTATGTCGTTATTACGTTATAGACGTTATACGTTTATACTTATACGTTTATACGTCATAGGTTTATTCGTTATACGTTATACGTTATGCGATATATACGTTTTACGTTATACGTCATAGGTTTACGTTATACGGTTATACGTTATACGTTATACGTTATACATTATGCGTTATCAGCGTTTTTATGTTATTCGTTATGAGTTATACGTTATACGTTATACGTTATTCGTTATACGTTATATGGTTATACGTTATACGTGTATACGTTATACGTTATACGTTATACGTTAACGTTATAGCGTTATACGTTATACGTTATACGTTTATACGTTATACGTTATACGTGTTATACGTTATACGTTATACGTGTATACGTTAGTTAGTTATACGATATACGTTTTACGTTATACGTTATACGTCATAGGTTAGCGTTATACGTTATGGGTTATACGTTATACGTTAAACGTTATACGTTATACGTTATACGTTATACGTTATACGTTATACGTTATACGTTATACGTTTACGTTATACGTTATACGTTATATCGTTGTTACGTTTATACCGTTATACGTTATCGTTATACGTCATAGGGGTATACGTTATACCGTTATACGTTATACGTTATACTTTATACGTTATACGTTTATACGTCATAGTTATACGTTATACGTTTATACGTTATTACGTTTATGCGTTATACGTTATACGTTATACGTTATCGTTATACGTTATACGTTATACGGTTATACGTTTTTACGTTATACGATATACGTTATCGTTATTACGTTATACAGTATACGTTATACGATATTACGTTATAAGTTATGCGTTATGCGTTCTTCGTTACAACGTTATACGTTATTCGGTTATGCGTTACACGACGTGTCGTTATAGCGTTATACGTTATCGTTATACGTTTGCGTTAGTTACGGCCTACGATATTCGTTATACGTTATACGTTATTAGTTTATACGATATACGTTTATACGTTTATACGTTATACGGTTATACGTTATACGTTAGTACGTTTATACGTTATAACCTTATACGGTTATACGTTATACGTTGTACGTTATACGTTTATACGGTTATACTTTACGTTACGTTATACGTTATACGTTATACCGTCATAAGTTATACGTTATACGTTATACGTTATACGTTATTACGTTATAAGTTATGCGTTATACGGTCCACTACGATTATTCGTTATACGTTATACGTTATTAGTTATACGATTATACGTTATACGTTATACGTTATTACGTCATGAGGTTTACGTTATACGTTATGGGTTATACGTTTATACTTAAACGTTTATTACGTTATACGTTATACGTTATATCGTTATAAGTGCGTATACGTTATACGTTATACGTTATACCTTATACGTTATACGTTATACGTTATACGTTTTACGTTATACGTTATACGTTATACGTTTACGTCATAGGTATACGTTATACGTTATACGTTATACCGTTATACCTTTATACGTTATACGTATACGTTATACGTTATACGTTATACGTTATACCGTTACCACGTTATACGTCATAGGTGTTAGACGTTATACGTTATACGTTATACGTTATACGTTATACTTTATACGTTATAGCGTCATGAGGTTATACGTTTATACGTTAACGTTATGCGATATAGACGTTATACGTTATAACGTCATAGGTAGTATACGTTTATACGTTATACGTTATACTGTATACGTTTAGCATTATGCGTTATACGTTTTTATGTTATTCGTTATGAGTTATACGTTATACTTATACGTTATACGTTATACGTTATACGTTATACGTTTATTCGTTATAGGTTATACGTTATACGTTATACGTTATACGTTATACGTTATTCGTTATACTTTATACGTTATACATTACATGTTATACGTTATACGTTATACGTTATACGTTATACGTTATACGTTATAAGTTATACGTTAGACGTTATACGTTATACGTTATACGTTATACGTTATACGTTATACGTTGTACGTTATACGTTATACGTGTATACGTTATACGTTATTCGTTATACCTGTTATACGTTATACTTTACGCGGTTTACGTGTATACGTTAACGTTTTACGTTATACGTTATACGTTATACCGTTATACGTGTACACGTTACGTTACGTTATACGTTACGTTATACGTTTTATACGTTATAAGTTATACGTTGTACGTTATCGTTATACGTTATACGTAATTACGTTATTCGTTATTACGTTATACGTTATACTTTACGTGTTTTAACGTTATACGTTATACGTTATACGTTATACGTTTTATACGTTATTCGTTGTACGTTTATACGTTATACGTTATACGTCATACGTTTATACTTATTCGTAATACGTTATACGGTGATACGTTATACGTTGTACGTTTTACGTTATACGTTATACCGTTATAAGTTATACGTTATACGTTAGTACGTTATACGTTATACGTTGTACGTTATACGTTATACGGTTACGTTAGACGTTATACCGATATACGTTTTACCGTTATACGTGTTATATCGGTTGTTACGTTATACGTTATACGTTATATTCGTTATACGTTATTCGTTATACGTTATTAAACGTTTATACATTACATGTTTGTTACGTTATTCGTTATACGTTATACGTTATACATTACATTGTTTACGTTATACCGTTACGTTATACGTTATACGTTATACGTTATACGTTTTACGTTATACGTATACGTTTTATTCGTTATACTTATACTTTTATACGTCATCGTTATGACGTTATTCGTAATACGTTATACGTTATAAGTTATGACGTTATACGTCGATAGGTTATATCGTTATACGTTATACGTTAGTTCGTTATACGTGTATACGTTTAGACGTTATACGTTATACGTTATACGGTTATCGTTATACGTTTATACGTTATACGTTATACGTTATACGTTATACGTTATACGTTATACGTTATACGTTTAGCTCGTTATACGTTTTATACGTTATACGTTATACGTTATACGTCCATACGTATACGTTATTCGTAATACGTTATACGTGATACGCGATATATTATAGTGTTATACGTTTTACGTCATAGTAGGTTATACGTTTTACGTTATACGTTATACGTTATGCGTTAACGTTATACGTCATACGTTATACGTTATTCGTAATACGTTAAACGTGATACGTTATACGTTGTTACGTTATGCGTTATACCTTATACGTTTATAAGTTTACGTTATACGTCATAGGTTATACGTTATCGTTATACGTGTATACGTTATACGTTTATACGTTATACGTTATACGTTATACCGTTGGTACGGTTATACCGTTATACGTTATACGTCATACGTTATACGTTATTCGTAATACGTTATACGTGATACGTTATACGGTTGTACGGTTATACGTTATACGTTATACCGTTATAAGTTATACGTTTTTACGTCATAGCTTATACGTTATACGTTTATACCGTTATACGTTATACGTTATACGTTATTACGTTATACGTTTTATGCGTTTTACGTTATACGTTATACGTTATACGTTATACGTTGATACGTTTTACTATACGTTTATACGTTTAGCGATTCGTTATGCGTTATACGTTATGCGTTATACGTTTTTTTATGCGTTATACGTTATGCGTTATACGTTATGCTGTTACGTTAGCGTTATACGTTGCGTTATACGTTATACGTTTTAATACGTTTATACGTTCTTACGTTCTACGTTGTACGTTATACGTTGTACGTTTTTTACGTTGTACGTTATACGTTGTTTACGTTACGTTATCGTTATACGTTATACCGTTTATACGTTATACGTTATACGTTATTCGTTATACGTTTATACGTACGTTATACGTTTTACGTTACGTTACGTACGTTTATACGTTAGTACGTTATACGTCCATACGTTATACGTGTATTCGTAATTCGTTATACGTGATACGTTATACGTTGTACGGTATTACGTTATACGTTATACGTTATACGTTATACGTGATACGTTATACGTTATACGTTATACGTTATACGTTGTACGTTTACGTATACGTTATCCGTTATACGTTACGTGATAAGTATAACGTTATATCGTCATGGGTGGTATACGTGATACGTTATACGTTATACGTTATACGTTATATCGTATAGCCGTTATACGTTATGGCCGTTATGCGTTATACGTTATACGTTATAACGTTATATCGTTTATACCCCTTATAAGTTAGACGTTATACGTTACTCGTTATACGAATATACGTGTATACGTTATAACGTTATACGTCATACGTTATACGTTATGCGTAATACGTTATACGTGATACGCTATACATTATAGTTATACGTTTATACCGTCATAGGTTATACGTTATACGGTTATACGTTATACGTTTATGCTGATATACGTTACGTTATACGTTTATACCGTTTAACGTTATAAGTTATTGCGTTATGCCGTTCTTCGTTACACGTTTAGACGTTTATTCGGTATGCGTTACACCGTACGTATATACGTTTATACGTTATACGTTATACGTTATACGTTATACGTTATACGTTATCGTACGTTATACGGTTATACGTTATACGTTCGTTCTTACGTTACACGTTACGACGTTACGTACGGTTATTACGTTATACGTTGTACGGTTATTACGTTGTACGTTGGTACGTTGTACGTTATACCGGTTTTTTTACGTTATACGTATTGACTTTATACGTTATACGTTTTACGTTACGTTATACTGTTATACGTTATACGTTACGTTATACGTTATACGTTATAGCGTTTATACGTTATACTCGTTGTAACGTTGTTACGGTTTTATACGTTAGACGTTATGTCGTTTATACGTTAGACGTTATACATTACATGTATAACATGTAATGTATAACGTATAACGTTATAACGAATAACGTCTAACGTTATAACGTATAACGTACAACGTATAACGTATAACGTATAACGTATAACGTATAACGTATAACGTATAACGTATAACGTATAACGTATAACGTATAACGTATAACGTATAACGTATAACGTATAACGTATAACGTACAACGTATAACGTACAACGTACAACGTACAACGTATAACGTATAACGGATAACGTATAACGTATAACGTGTAACGTATAACGTATAACGTATAACGTATAACGTATAACGTATAACGTATAAAGTATAACGTATAACGTATAACGTATAACGTATAACGTATAACGTTATAACGTACGTCGTGTAACGCATACCGAATAACGTATAACGTGTAACGGAAGAACGCATAACGCATAACTTATAACGTATAAACGTATAACGTATAACGTATAACGTATAACGCATAACGTAAACGTATAACGTATAACGTTATAACCTATGACGTATAACGTATAACATATAATGTATAGCGTATCACGTATAACGTATTACGAATAACGTAATAACGTATGACGTATAACGTATAACGTATAACGTATATCGTATAACGTGTAACGTATAACGTATAACTTATAAGGTATAACTTATATCGTATAACGTATAACGTATAACGTATAACGCATAACGTATAACGTATAACGTATAACGTATAACGTATAACGTATAACGTATAACGTATAACCTATGACGTATAACGTATAACTTAAACGTATAACGTATAACGTATAACGTATAACGTACAACGTATAACGTATAACGTATAACGTATAACGTATAACGTATAACGTATAACGTATAACGTATAACGTTATAACGTACAACGTATAACGTATCACGTATAACGTATTACGAATAACGTATAACGTATGACGTATAACGTATAACGTATAACGGTTTAACGTATAACGTATAACTGTAACGTGTATCGTATAACGTATACGTATAACGTATAACGTATAACGTATAACGTATAACGTATAACGTATAACGTACAACGTATAACGTACAACGTATAACGTACAACGTATAACGTACAACGTATAACGTACAACGTAGAACGTAGAACGTATAACGTATAACGATAAACGTATAACGTATAACGTATAACGCATAACGTAATAACGCATAACGTATAACGCATAACGTATAATGCATAACGTATAACGCATAACGTATAACGCATAAACGTATAACGCATAACTTATAACGTATAACGTATAACGTATAACGTATAACGTATAACGTATACGTATAACGTATAACGTATAACGCATAACGTATAACGTATAACGTATAACGTATAACGTATAACGTATAACGTATAACGTATACCCTATGACGTAATAACGTATAACTTATAACGTATAACGTATAACGTATAACGTACAACGTATAACGTATCACGTATAACGTATTACGAATAACGTATAACGTATGACGTATAACGTATAACGTATAACGTACAACGTATAACGTATAACGTATAACGTATAACGTATAACGTATAACGTATAACGTATAACGTAATAACCTATGACGTATAACGTATAACTTATAACGTATAAGGTATAAAGGTATAACGTACAACGTATAACGGTATCACGTTTAACGTATTACGAATAACGTATAACGTATGACGTATAACGTATAACGCATAACGTATAACGTATAACGTATAACGTATAACCTATGACGTATATCGTTAACATATAATATATAGCGTATCACGTATAACGTATTACGAATAACGTATAACGTATGACGTATAACGTATAACGTATAACGTATAACGTATAACGTGTAACGTATAACGTATAACGTATAACGTATAAACGTATAACGTATAACGTATAACGTATAACGTAATACGCATAACGTATAACGTATAACGTATAACGTATAACGTATAACGTATAACGTATAACGTATAACGTATAACGTATAACCTATGACGTATAAACGTATAACTTATAACGTTAACGTATTACGAATAACGTATAACGTATGACGTATAACGTATAACGTATAACGATAACGTTATAACGTATAACGTATAACGTATAACGTATAACGTATAACGTATAACGTATAACGTATAACGTAAACATGTAATGTATAACGTATAACGTATAACGAATAACGTAAAACATGTAATGTATAACGTTATAACGTATAACGAATAACGTATAACGTATAACGTATAAACGTATAACGTACAACGTATAACGTATAACGTATAACGTATATCGTATAACGTCTAACGTATAACGTATAACGTATAACGTACAACGTATAACGTATAACGTATAACGTATAACGTATAAATTATAACGTATAACGTATAACGTATAACGTACAACGTATAACGTATCACGTATAACGTATTACGAATAACGTATACGTATGACGTATAACGTATAAACGTATAACGTACAACGTATAACGTATAACGTATAACGAATAACGTATAACGTATAACGTAAAACACGTAAAGTATAACGTATAACGTATAACGAATAACGTATTACGTATAACGTATAACGTATAACGTACAACGTATAACGTATAACGTATAACGTATAACGTATAACGTAATAACGTATAACGTATAACGTATAACGTAATAACGTATAACGATAACGTATAACGTATAACGTATAACGTATAACGTAAAACACGTAAAAGTATAACGTATAACGTATAACGAATAACGTATAACGTATAACGTATAACGTATAACGTACAACGTATAACGTATAACGTATAACGTATAACGTATAACGTATACGTATAACGTATAACTTATAACGTAAACGTATAACGTATAACGTATAACGGTATAACGTATAACATGTAATGTATAACGTATAACGTATAACGAATAACGTATAACGTATAACGTATAACGTATAACGTATAACCTATAACGTATAACGTATAACGTATAACGTATAACGTATAACGTATAACGTATAACGTATAACTCATAACGAATAACATAAAACGTTAAAACGCATAATGTATAACGTATAACGTATAACGTATAACGTATAACGTATAACCTATGACGTATAACGTATAACGTATATCGCATAACGATAACGTAATAACGTATAACCTATGACGTATAACGTATAAAGGTATAACGTTAACGTATAACGTATAACGTATAACGTATAACCTATGACGTATAACGTGTAACGTATAACGTATAACGTATAACGTATAACGTATAACGTATAACGTATAAAGTAATAACGTATAACGTATAACGTATAACGTATAACCTATGACGTATAACGTATAACGTATAACGTATAACGTAAAACGTATAACGTATAACGTATAACGTATAAGGTATAACGTATAACGTATAACGTATAACGTATAACGTATAACGTATAACGTATAACGTATAACGTTTAACGTATAACGTATAACCCATAACGTATAACGTATAACCTATGACGTATAACGTATAACGTATAACGTATATCGTATAACTAATAACGTATAACGTATAACGAATATCGTAGGACGTATAACGCATAACGTATAACGTATAACGTATAACGTATAACGTATAACGTATAACTTATGACGTATAACGTATAACGTATAACGTATAACGTATAACGTATAACGTATAACGTACAACGTATAACGTATAACGTATAAGGTATAACGTATAACGTATAACGTATAACGTATAACGTATAACGTATAACGTATAACGTATATCGTATAACTAATAACGTATAACGTATAACGAATATCGTAGGACGTATAACGCATAACGTATAACGTATAACGTATAACGTATAACGTACGTCGTGTAACGCATACCGAATAACGTATAACGTGTAACGAAGAACGCATAACGCATAACTTATAACGTATATCGTATAACGTATAATGTATAACGTATAACGTATAACGTATATCGTATAACGTATAACGTATAACGTATAACGTATAACGTATAACGTATAACGTATAACGTATAACGTATAACGCATAACGTATAACGTATAACGTATAACGTATAACCTATGACGTATAACGTATAACGTATAAAGTATAACGTATAACGTATAACGTATAACGTATAACCTATGACGTATAACGTATAACGTATAACGTATAACGTAAAACGTATAACGTATAACGTATAACGTATAACGTATAACGTATAACGTATAACGTATAACGTATAACGTATAACGTATAACGTATAACGTTTAACGTATAACGTATAACCCATAACGTATAACGTATAACCTATGACGTATAACGTATAACGTATAACGTATATCGTATAACTAATAACGTATAACGTATAACGTATAACGTATAACGTATAACGTATAACGTATAACGTATAACGTATAACGTATAACGTATAACGTTTAACGTATAACGTATAACGTATAACGTATAACGTATAACGTATAACATATAACGTATAACGTATAACGTATAACGTATAACGTATAACTCATAACGAATAACATAAAACGTATAACGCATAATGTATAACGTATAACGTATAACGTATAACGTATAACGTATAACCTATGACGTATAACGTATAACGTATATCGCATAACGTATAACGTATAACGTATAACCTATGACGTATAACGTATAAAGTATAACGTATAACGTATAACGTATAACGTATAACGTATAACCTATGACGTATAACGTGTAACGTATAACGTATAACGTACAACGTATAACGTATAAAGTATAACCTATAACGTATAACGTATAACGTATAACCTATGACGTATAACGTATAACGTATAACGTATAACGTAAAACGTATAACGTATAACGTACAACGTATAACGTATAACGTATAACGTATAACGTATAACGTATAACGTATAACGTATAACGTATAACGTTTAACGTATAACGTATAACCCATAACGTATAACGTATAACCTATGACGTATAACGTATAACGTATAACGTATATCGTATAACTAATAACGTATAACGTATAACGAATATCGTAGGACGTATAACGCATAACGTATAACGTATAACGTATAACGTATAACGTATAACGTATAACTTATGACGTATAACGTATAACGTATAACGTATAACGTATAACGTATAACGTATAACGTACAACGTATAACGTATAACGTATAAGGTATAACGTATAACGTATAACGTATAACGTATAACGTATAACGTATAACGTATAACGTATAACGTATAACGTATAACGCATACCGAATATCGTATAACGTGTAACGAAGAACGCATAACGCATAACGTATAACGTATATCGTATAACGTATAATGTATAACGTATAACGTATAACGTATAACGTATAACGTATAACGTATAACGTATAACGTATAACGTATAACGTATAACGTATAACGCATAACGTATAACGTATAACGTATAACGTATAACCTATGACGTATAACGTATAAAATATAATGTATAACGTATAACGTATAACGTACAACGTATAACGTATCACGTATAACGTATTACGAATAACGTATAACGTATGACGTATAACGTATAACGTATAACGTATAACGTATAACGTATAACGTATAACGTATAACGTATAACGTATAACGTATAACGTATAACGTATAACGTATAACATGTAAGGTATAACGTATAACGTATAACGTATAACGTATAACGTATAACGTATAACGTATAACGTATAACGTATAACGTATAACGTATAACGTATAACGTATAACGTATAACGTATAACGTATAACGTATAACTTATGACGCATACCGAATATCGTATAACGTGTAACGAAGAACGCATAACGCATAACGTATAACGTATATCGTATAACGTATAATGTATAACGTATAACGTATAACGTATAACGTATAACGTATAACGTATAACGTATAACGTATAACGTATAACGTATAACGTATAACGCATAACGTATAACGTATAACGTATAACGTATAACCTATGACGTATAACGTATAAAATATAATGTATAACGTATAACGTATAACGTACAACGTATAACGTATCACGTATAACGTATTACGAATAACGTATAACGTATGACGTATAACGTATAACGTATAACGTATAACGTATAACGTATAACGTATAACGTATAACGTATAACGTATAACGTATAACGTATAACGTATAACGTATAACCTATGACGTATAACGTATAACTTATAACGTATAACGTATTACGAATAACGTATAACGTATGACGTATAACGTATAACGTATAACGTATAACGTATAACGTATAACGTATAACGTATAACGTATAACGTATAACGTATAACGTATAACGTATAACGTAAAACATGTAATGTATAACGTATAACGTATAACGAATAACGTAAAACATGTAATGTATAACGTATAACGTATAACGAATAACGTATAACGTATAACGTATAACGTATAACGTACAACGTATAACGTATAACGTATAACGTATATCGTATAACGTCTAACGTATAACGTATAACGTATAACGTACAACGTATAACGTATAACGTATAACGTATAACGTATAACTTATAACGTATAACGTATAACGTATAACGTACAACGTATAACGTATCACGTATAACGTATTACGAATAACGTATAACGTATGACGTATAACGTATAACGTATAACGTACAACGTATAACGTATAACGTATAACGTATAACGTATAACGTATAACGTAAAACACGTAAAGTATAACGTATAACGTATAACGAATAACGTATTACGTATAACGTATAACGTATAACGTACAACGTATAACGTATAACGTATAACGTATAACGTATAACGTATAACGTATAACGTATAACGTATAACGTATAACGTATAACGTATAACGTATAACGTATAACGTATAACGTATAACGTAAAACACGTAAAGTATAACGTATAACGTATAACGAATAACGTATAACGTATAACGTATAACGTATAACGTACAACGTATAACGTATAACGTATAACGTATAACGTATAACGTATAACGTATAACGTATAACTTATAACGTATAACGTATAACGTATAACGTATAACGTATAACGTATAACATGTAATGTATAACGTATAACGTATAACGAATAACGTATAACGTATAACGTATAACGTATAACGTATAACCTATAACGTATAACGTATAACGTATAACGTATAACGTATAACGTATAACGTATAACGTATAACTCATAACGAATAACATAAAACGTATAACGCATAATGTATAACGTATAACGTATAACGTATAACGTATAACGTATAACCTATGACGTATAACGTATAACGTATATCGCATAACGTATAACGTATAACGTATAACCTATGACGTATAACGTATAAAGTATAACGTATAACGTATAACGTATAACGTATAACGTATAACCTATGACGTATAACGTGTAACGTATAACGTATAACGTATAACGTATAACGTATAACGTATAACGTATAAAGTATAACGTATAACGTATAACGTATAACGTATAACCTATGACGTATAACGTATAACGTATAACGTATAACGTAAAACGTATAACGTATAACGTATAACGTATAAGGTATAACGTATAACGTATAACGTATAACGTATAACGTATAACGTATAACGTATAACGTATAACGTTTAACGTATAACGTATAACCCATAACGTATAACGTATAACCTATGACGTATAACGTATAACGTATAACGTATATCGTATAACTAATAACGTATAACGTATAACGAATATCGTAGGACGTATAACGCATAACGTATAACGTATAACGTATAACGTATAACGTATAACGTATAACTTATGACGTATAACGTATAACGTATAACGTATAACGTATAACGTATAACGTATAACGTACAACGTATAACGTATAACGTATAAGGTATAACGTATAACGTATAACGTATAACGTATAACGTATAACGTATAACGTATAACGTATATCGTATAACTAATAACGTATAACGTATAACGAATATCGTAGGACGTATAACGCATAACGTATAACGTATAACGTATAACGTATAACGTACGTCGTGTAACGCATACCGAATAACGTATAACGTGTAACGAAGAACGCATAACGCATAACTTATAACGTATATCGTATAACGTATAATGTATAACGTATAACGTATAACGTATATCGTATAACGTATAACGTATAACGTATAACGTATAACGTATAACGTATAACGTATAACGTATAACGTATAACGCATAACGTATAACGTATAACGTATAACGTATAACCTATGACGTATAACGTATAACGTATAAAGTATAACGTATAACGTATAACGTATAACGTATAACCTATGACGTATAACGTATAACGTATAACGTATAACGTAAAACGTATAACGTATAACGTATAACGTATAACGTATAACGTATAACGTATAACGTATAACGTATAACGTATAACGTATAACGTATAACGTTTAACGTATAACGTATAACCCATAACGTATAACGTATAACCTATGACGTATAACGTATAACGTATAACGTATATCGTATAACTAATAACGTATAACGTATAACGTATAACGTATAACGTATAACGTATAACGTATAACGTATAACGTATAACGTATAACGTATAACGTTTAACGTATAACGTATAACGTATAACGTATAACGTATAACGTATAACATATAACGTATAACGTATAACGTATAACGTATAACGTATAACTCATAACGAATAACATAAAACGTATAACGCATAATGTATAACGTATAACGTATAACGTATAACGTATAACGTATAACCTATGACGTATAACGTATAACGTATATCGCATAACGTATAACGTATAACGTATAACCTATGACGTATAACGTATAAAGTATAACGTATAACGTATAACGTATAACGTATAACGTATAACCTATGACGTATAACGTGTAACGTATAACGTATAACGTACAACGTATAACGTATAAAGTATAACCTATAACGTATAACGTATAACGTATAACCTATGACGTATAACGTATAACGTATAACGTATAACGTAAAACGTATAACGTATAACGTACAACGTATAACGTATAACGTATAACGTATAACGTATAACGTATAACGTATAACGTATAACGTATAACGTTTAACGTATAACGTATAACCCATAACGTATAACGTATAACCTATGACGTATAACGTATAACGTATAACGTATATCGTATAACTAATAACGTATAACGTATAACGAATATCGTAGGACGTATAACGCATAACGTATAACGTATAACGTATAACGTATAACGTATAACGTATAACTTATGACGTATAACGTATAACGTATAACGTATAACGTATAACGTATAACGTATAACGTACAACGTATAACGTATAACGTATAAGGTATAACGTATAACGTATAACGTATAACGTATAACGTATAACGTATAACGTATAACGTATAACGTATAACGTATAACGCATACCGAATATCGTATAACGTGTAACGAAGAACGCATAACGCATAACGTATAACGTATATCGTATAACGTATAATGTATAACGTATAACGTATAACGTATAACGTATAACGTATAACGTATAACGTATAACGTATAACGTATAACGTATAACGTATAACGCATAACGTATAACGTATAACGTATAACGTATAACCTATGACGTATAACGTATAAAATATAATGTATAACGTATAACGTATAACGTACAACGTATAACGTATCACGTATAACGTATTACGAATAACGTATAACGTATGACGTATAACGTATAACGTATAACGTATAACGTATAACGTATAACGTATAACGTATAACGTATAACGTATAACGTATAACGTATAACGTATAACGTATAACATGTAAGGTATAACGTATAACGTATAACGTATAACGTATAACGTATAACGTATAACGTATAACGTATAACGTATAACGTATAACGTATAACGTATAACGTATAACGTATAACGTATAACGTATAACGTATAACTTATGACGTATAACGTATAACGTATAACGTATAACGTATAACGTATAACGTATAACGTACAACGTATAACGTATAACGTATAAGGTATAACGTATAACGTATAACGTATAACGTATAACGTATAACGTATAACGTATAACGTATAACGTATAACGTATAACGCATACCGAATATCGTATAACGTGTAACGAAGAACGCATAACGCATAACGTATAACGTATATCGTATAACGTATAATGTATAACGTATAACGTATAACGTATAACGTATAACGTATAACGTATAACGTATAACGTATAACGTATAACGTATAACGTATAACGCATAACGTATAACGTATAACGTATAACGTATAACCTATGACGTATAACGTATAAAATATAATGTATAACGTATAACGTATAACGTACAACGTATAACGTATCACGTATAACGTATTACGAATAACGTATAACGTATGACGTATAACGTATAACGTATAACGTATAACGTATAACGTATAACGCATAACGTATAACGTATAACGTATAACGTATAACCTATGACGTATAACGTATAAAATATAATGTATAACGTATAACGTATAACGTACAACGTATAACGTATCACGTATAACGTATTACGAATAACGTATAACGTATGACGTATAACGTATAACGTATAACGTATAACGTATAACGTATAACATGTAAGGTATAACGTATAACGTATAACGTATAACGTATAACGTATAACGTATAACGTATAACGTATAACGTATAACGTATAACGTATAACGTATAACGTATAACGTATAACGTATAACGTATAACGTATAACGTATAACGTATAACGTTATAACGTATAACGTATAACTTATGACGTATAACATATAACGTATAACGTATAACGTATAACGTATAACGTATAACGTATAACGTATAACGTATAACGTATAACGTATAACGTATAACGTATAACGTATAACGTATACGTATAACGTATAACGTATAACGTATAACGTAAAACACGTAATGTATAACGTATAACGTATAACGTATAACGTATAACGTATAACGTATAACTAATAACGTATAACGTATAACGAATATCGTAGGACGTATAACGCATAACGTATAACGTATAACGTATAACGTATAACGTATAACGTATAATGTATAACCTATGACGTATAACGTATAACGTATAACGTATAACGAATAACGTATAACGTATAATGTATAACGAACTACGTATAACGTATAACGTATAACGTATAACGTATAACGTATAACGTATAACGTATAACGTATAACGTATAACGTATAACGTATAACGTATAACATGTAATGTATAACGTATAACGTATAACGAATAACGTCTAACGTATAACGTATAACGTACAACGTATAACGTATAACGTATAACGTATAACGTATAACGTATAACGTATAACGTATAACGTATAACGTATAACGTATAACGTATAACGTATAACGTATAACGTATAACGTATAACGTACAACGTATAACGTACAACGTACAACGTACAACGTATAACGTATAACGTATAACGTATAACGTATAACGTGTAACGTATAACGTATAACGTATAACGTATAACGTATAACGTATAACGTATAACGTATAACGTATAACGTATAACGTATAACGTATAACGTATAACGTACGTCGTGTAACGCATACCGAATAACGTATAACGTGTAACGAAGAACGCATAACGCATAACTTATAACGTATAACGTATAACGTATAACGTATAACGTATAACGCATAACGTATAACGTATAACGTATAACGTATAACCTATGACGTATAACGTATAACATATAATGTATAGCGTATCACGTATAACGTATTACGAATAACGTATAACGTATGACGTATAACGTATAACGTATAACGTATATCGTATAACGTGTAACGTATAACGTATAACTTATAAGGTATAACGTATAACGTATAACGTATAACGTATAACGTATAACGCATAACGTATAACGTATAACGTATAACGTATAACGTATAACGTATAACGTATAACGTATAACCTATGACGTATAACGTATAACTTATAACGTATAACGTATAACGTATAACGTATAACGTACAACGTATAACGTATAACGTATAACGTATAACGTATAACGTATAACGTATAACGTATAACGTATAACGTATAACGTACAACGTATAACGTATCACGTATAACGTATTACGAATAACGTATAACGTATGACGTATAACGTATAACGTATAACGTTTAACGTATAACGTATAACGTGTAACGTATATCGTATAACGTATAACGTATAACGTATAACGTATAACGTATAACGTATAACGTATAACGTATAACGTACAACGTATAACGTACAACGTATAACGTACAACGTATAACGTACAACGTATAACGTACAACGTAGAACGTAGAACGTATAACGTATAACGTATAACGTATAACGTATAACGTATAACGCATAACGTATAACGCATAACGTATAACGCATAACGTATAATGCATAACGTATAACGCATAACGTATAACGCATAACGTATAACGCATAACGTATAACGTATAACGTATAACGTATAACGTATAACGTATAACGTATAACGTATAACGTATAACGTATAACGCATAACGTATAACGTATAACGTATAACGTATAACGTATAACGTATAACGTATAACGTATAACCTATGACGTATAACGTATAACTTATAACGTATAACGTATAACGTATAACGTACAACGTATAACGTATCACGTATAACGTATTACGAATAACGTATAACGTATGACGTATAACGTATAACGTATAACGTACAACGTATAACGTATAACGTATAACGTATAACGTATAACGTATAACGTATAACGTATAACGTATAACCTATGACGTATAACGTATAACTTATAACGTATAAGGTATAACGTATAACGTACAACGTATAACGTATCACGTTTAACGTATTACGAATAACGTATAACGTATGACGTATAACGTATAACGCATAACGTATAACGTATAACGTATAACGTATAACCTATGACGTATAACGTATAACATATAATATATAGCGTATCACGTATAACGTATTACGAATAACGTATAACGTATGACGTATAACGTATAACGTATAACGTATAACGTATAACGTGTAACGTATAACGTATAACGTATAACGTATAACGTATAACGTATAACGTATAACGTATAACGTATAACGCATAACGTATAACGTATAACGTATAACGTATAACGTATAACGTATAACGTATAACGTATAACGTATAACGTATAACCTATGACGTATAACGTATAACTTATAACGTATAACGTATTACGAATAACGTATAACGTATGACGTATAACGTATAACGTATAACGTATAACGTATAACGTATAACGTATAACGTATAACGTATAACGTATAACGTATAACGTATAACGTATAACGTAAAACATGTAATGTATAACGTATAACGTATAACGAATAACGTAAAACATGTAATGTATAACGTATAACGTATAACGAATAACGTATAACGTATAACGTATAACGTATAACGTACAACGTATAACGTATAACGTATAACGTATATCGTATAACGTCTAACGTATAACGTATAACGTATAACGTACAACGTATAACGTATAACGTATAACGTATAACGTATAACTTATAACGTATAACGTATAACGTATAACGTACAACGTATAACGTATCACGTATAACGTATTACGAATAACGTATAACGTATGACGTATAACGTATAACGTATAACGTACAACGTATAACGTATAACGTATAACGTATAACGTATAACGTATAACGTAAAACACGTAAAGTATAACGTATAACGTATAACGAATAACGTATTACGTATAACGTATAACGTATAACGTACAACGTATAACGTATAACGTATAACGTATAACGTATAACGTATAACGTATAACGTATAACGTATAACGTATAACGTATAACGTATAACGTATAACGTATAACGTATAACGTATAACGTAAAACACGTAAAGTATAACGTATAACGTATAACGAATAACGTATAACGTATAACGTATAACGTATAACGTACAACGTATAACGTATAACGTATAACGTATAACGTATAACGTATAACGTATAACGTATAACTTATAACGTATAACGTATAACGTATAACGTATAACGTATAACGTATAACATGTAATGTATAACGTATAACGTATAACGAATAACGTATAACGTATAACGTATAACGTATAACGTATAACCTATAACGTATAACGTATAACGTATAACGTATAACGTATAACGTATAACGTATAACGTATAACGAATAACGTATAACGTATTACGTATAACGAACAACGTATAACGTATAACGTATAACGTATAACGTATAACGTATAACGTATAACGTATAACGTATAACGTACAACGTATAACGTACAACGTATAACGTACAACGTATAACGTACAACGTATAACGTACAACGTATAACGTACAACGTATAACGTAGAACGTATAACGTATAACGTATAACGTATAACGTATAACGTATAACGTATAACGTATAACGTATAACGAATAACGTATAACGTATTACGTATAACGAACAACGTATAACGTATGACGTATAACGTATAACGTATAACGTATAACGTATAACGCGTAACGTATAACGTATAACGTATAACGTATAACGTATAACGTATAACGTATTACGTATAACGTATAACGCATAACGTATAACGTATAACGTATAACGTATAACGTATAACGTATAACGTATAACGTATAACCTATGACGTATAACGTATAACTTATAACGTATAAGGTATAACGTATAACGTACAACGTATAACGTATCACGTATAACGTATTACGAATAACGTATAACGTATGACGTATAACGTATAACGTATAACGTATAACGTATAACGTATAACGTATAACGTATAACGTATAACGTATAACGTAAAACATGTAATGTATAACGTATAACGTATAACGAATAACGTAAAACATGTAATGTATAACGTATAACGTATAACGAATAACGTATAACGTATAACGTATAACGTATAACGTACAACGTATAACGTATAACGTATAACGTATATCGTATAACGTCTAACGTATAACGTATAACGTATAACGTACAACGTATAACGTATAACGTATAACGTATAACGTATAACTTATAACGTATAACGTATAACGTATAACGTACAACGTATAACGTATCACGTATAACGTATTACGAATAACGTATAACGTATGACGTATAACGTATAACGTATAACGTACAACGTATAACGTATAACGTATAACGTATAACGTATAACGTATAACGTATAACGTATAACGTATAACATGTAACGTATAACGTATAACGTATAACGTATAACGTATAACGTATAACGTATAACGTACAACGTATAACGTACAACGTATAACGTACAACGTATAACGTACAACGTATAACGTACAACGTATAACGTAGAACGTATAACGTATAACGTATAACGTATAACGTATAACGTATAACGTATAACGTATAACGTATAACGTATAACGTATAACGTATAACGTATAACGTATAACGTATAACGTATAACGTATAACGTATAACGTATAACGTATAACGTTTAACGTATAACGTATAACGTATAACGTATAACGTATAACGTATAACATATAACGTATAACGTATAACGTATAACGTATAACGTATAACTCATAACGAATAACATAAAACGTATAACGCATAATGTATAACGTATAACGTATAACGTATAACGTATAACGTATAACCTATGACGTATAACGTATAACGTATATCGCATAACGTATAACGTATAACGTATAACCTATGACGTATAACGTATAAAGTATAACGTATAACGTATAACGTATAACGTATAACGTATAACCTATGACGTATAACGTGTAACGTATAACGTATAACGTATAACGTATAACGTATAACGTATAACGTATAAAGTATAACGTATAACGTATAACGTATAACGTATAACCTATGACGTATAACGTATAACGTATAACGTATAACGTAAAACGTATAACGTATAACGTATAACGTATAACGTATAACGTATAACGTATAACGTATAACGTATAACGTAGAACGTATAACGTATAACGTTTAACGTATAACGTATAACCCATAACGTATAACGTATAACCTATGACGTATAACGTATAACGTATAACGTATATCGTATAACTAATAACGTATAACGTATAACGAATATCGTAGGACGTATAACGCATAACGTATAACGTATAACGTATAACGTATAACGTATAACGTATAACTTATGACGTATAACGTATAACGTATAACGTATAACGTATAACGTATAACGTATAACGTACAACGTATAACGTATAACGTATAAGGTATAACGTATAACGTATAACGTATAACGTATAACGTATAACGTATAACGTATAACGTATAACGTATAACGCATACCGAATAACGTATAACGTGTAACGAAGAACGCATAACGCATAACGTATAACGTATATCGTATAACGTATAATGTATAACGTATAACGTATAACGTATAACGTATAACGTATAACGTATAACGTATAACGTATAACGTATAACGTATAACGCATAACGTATAACGTATAACGTATAACGTATAACCTATGACGTATAACGTATAAAATATAATGTATAACGTATAACGTATAACGTACAACGTATAACGTATCACGTATAACGTATTATGAATAACGTATAACGTATCACGTATAACGTATTACGAATAACGTATAACGTATGACGTATAACGTATAACGTATAACGTACAACGTATAACGTATAACGTATAACGTTTAACGTATAACGTATAACGTAAAACACGTAAAGTATAACGTATAACGTATAACGAATAACGTATAACGTATAACGTATAACGTATAACGTACAACGTATAACGTATAACGTATAACGTATAACGTATAACGTATAACGTATAACGTATAACGTATAACGTACAACGTATAACGTACAACGTATAACGTACAACGTATAACGTACAACGTATAACGTATAACGTACAACGTATAACGTATAACGTATGACGTATAACGTATAACGTATAACGTACAACGTATAACGTATAACGTATAACGTTTAACGTATAACGTATAACGTAAAACACGTAAAGTATAACGTATAACGTATAACGAATAACGTATAACGTATAACGTATAACGTATAACGTACAACGTATAACGTATAACGTATAACGTATAACGTATAACGTATAACGCATAACGTATAACGTATAACGTATAACGTATAACCTATGACGTATAACGTATAAAATATAATGTATAACGTATAACGTATAACGTACAACGTATAACGTATAACGTATAACGTATAACGTACAACGTATAACGTATAACGTATAACGTATAACGTATAACGTACAACGTATAACGTACAACGTATAACGTAGAACGTATAACGTATAACGTATAACGTATAACGTATAACGTATAACGTATAACGTATAACGTATAACGTATAACATGTAACGTATAACGTATAACGTATAACGTATAACGTATAACGTATAACGTATAACGTATAACGTATAACGTATAACGTACAACGTATAACGTACAACGTATAACGTACAACGTATAACGTACAACGTATAACGTACAACGTATAACGTACAACGTATAACGTACAACGTATAACGTAGAACGTATAACGTATAACGTATAACGTATAACGTATAACGTATAACGTATAACGTATAACGTATAACGTATAACGTATAACGTATAACGTATAACGTATAACGTATAACGTATAACGTATAACGTATAACGTATAACGTATAACGTATAACGTATAACGTATAACGTTTAACGTATAACGTATAACGTATAACGTATAACGTATAACGTATAACATATAACGTATAACGTATAACGTATAACGTATAACGTATAACTCATAACGAATAACATAAAACGTATAACGCATAATGTATAACGTATAACGTATAACGTATAACGTATAACGTATAACCTATGACGTATAACGTATAACGTATATCGCATAACGTATAACGTATAACGTATAACCTATGACGTATAACGTATAAAGTATAACGTATAACGTATAACGTATAACGTATAACGTATAACCTATGACGTATAACGTGTAACGTATAACGTATAACGTATAACGTATAACGTATAACGTATAACGTATAAAGTATAACGTATAACGTATAACGTATAACGTATAACCTATGACGTATAACGTATAACGTATAACGTATAACGTAAAACGTATAACGTATAACGTATAACGTATAACGTATAACGTATAACGTATAACGTATAACGTATAACGTATAACGTAGAACGTATAACGTATAACGTTTAACGTATAACGTATAACCCATAACGTATAACGTATAACCTATGACGTATAACGTATAACGTATAACGTATATCGTATAACTAATAACGTATAACGTATAACGAATATCGTAGGACGTATAACGCATAACGTATAACGTATAACGTATAACGTATAACGTATAACGTATAACTTATGACGTATAACGTATAACGTATAACGTATAACGTATAACGTATAACGTATAACGTACAACGTATAACGTATAACGTATAAGGTATAACGTATAACGTATAACGTATAACGTATAACGTATAACGTATAACGTATAACGTATAACGTATAACGCATACCGAATAACGTATAACGTGTAACGAAGAACGCATAACGCATAACGTATAACGTATATCGTATAACGTATAATGTATAACGTATAACGTATAACGTATAACGTATAACGTATAACGTATAACGTATAACGTATAACGTATAACGTATAACGTATAACGCATAACGTATAACGTATAACGTATAACGTATAACCTATGACGTATAACGTATAAAATATAATGTATAACGTATAACGTATAACGTACAACGTATAACGTATCACGTATAACGTATTACGAATAACGTATAACGTATGACGTATAACGTATAACGTATAACGTATAACGTATAACGTATAACGTACAACGTATAACGTACAACGTATAACGTACAACGTATAACGTACAACGTATAACGTACAACGTATAACGTAGAACGTATAACGTATAACGTATAACGTATAACGTATAACGTATAACGTATAACGTATAACGTACAACGTATAACGTACAACGTATAACGTAGAACGTATAACGTATAACGTATAACGTATAACGTATAACGTATAACGTATAACGTATAACGTATAACGTATAACATGTAACGTATAACGTATAACGTATAACGTATAACGTATAACGTATAACGTATAACGTATAACGTATAACGTATAACGTATAACGTACAACGTATAACGTATAACCTATGACGTATAACGTATAACGTATAACGTATAACGTAAAACGTATAACGTATAACGTATAACGTATAACGTATAACGTATAACGTATAACGTATAACGTATAACGTAGAACGTATAACGTATAACGTTTAACGTATAACGTATAACCCATAACGTATAACGTATAACCTATGACGTATAACGTATAACGTATAACGTATATCGTATAACTAATAACGTATAACGTATAACGAATATCGTAGGACGTATAACGCATAACGTATAACGTATAACGTATAACGTATAACGTATAACGTATAACTTATGACGTATAACGTATAACGTATAACGTATAACGTATAACGTATAACGTATAACGTACAACGTATAACGTATAACGTATAAGGTATAACGTATAACGTATAACGTATAACGTATAACGTATAACGTATAACGTATAACGTATAACGTATAACGCATACCGAATAACGTATAACGTGTAACGAAGAACGCATAACGCATAACGTATAACGTATATCGTATAACGTATAATGTATAACGTATAACGTATAACGTATAACGTATAACGTATAACGTATAACGTATAACGTATAACGTATAACGTATAACGTATAACGCATAACGTATAACGTATAACGTATAACGTATAACCTATGACGTATAACGTATAAAATATAATGTATAACGTATAACGTATAACGTACAACGTATAACGTATCACGTATAACGTATTACGAATAACGTATAACGTATGACGTATAACGTATAACGTATAACGTATAACGTATAACGTATAACGTACAACGTATAACGTACAACGTATAACGTACAACGTATAACGTACAACGTATAACGTACAACGTATAACGTAGAACGTATAACGTATAACGTATAACGTATAACGTATAACGTATAACGTATAACGTATAACGTACAACGTATAACGTACAACGTATAACGTAGAACGTATAACGTATAACGTATAACGTATAACGTATAACGTATAACGTATAACGTATAACGTATAACGTATAACATGTAACGTATAACGTATAACGTATAACGTATAACGTATAACGTATAACGTATAACGTATAACGTATAACGTACAACGTATAACGTACAACGTATAACGTACAACGTATAACGTACAACGTATAACGTACAACGTATAACGTACAACGTATAACGTACAACGTATAACGTACAACGTATAACGTACAACGTATAACGTAGAACGTATAACGTAGAACGTATAACGTATAACGTATAACGTATAACGTATAACGTATAACGTATAACGTATAACGTATAACGTATAACGTATAACGTATAACGTATAACGTATAACGTATAACGTATAACGTATAACGTATAACGTATAACGTATAACGTATAACGTATAACGTATAACGTATAACGTATAACGTATAACGTATAACGTATAACTCATAACGAATAACATAAAACGTATAACGCATAATGTATAACGTATAACGTATAACGTATAACGTATAACGTATAACCTATGACGTATAACGTATAACGTATATCGCATAACGTATAACGTATAACGTATAACCTATGACGTATAACGTATAAAGTATAACGTATAACGTATAACGTATAACGTATAACGTATAACCTATGACGTATAACGTGTAACGTATAACGTATAACGTATAACGTATAACGTATAACGTATAACGTATAAAGTATAACGTATAACGTATAACGTATAACGTATAACCTATGACGTATAACGTATAACGTATAACGTATAACGTAAAACGTATAACGTATAACGTATAACGTATAACGTATAACGTATAACGTATAACGTATAACGTATAACGTATAACGTATAACGTATAACGTATAACGTTTAACGTATAGCGTATAACCCATAACGTATAACGTATAACCTATGACGTATAACGTATAACGTATAACGTATATCGTATAACTAATAACGTATAACGTATAACGAATATCGTAGGACGTATAACGCATAACGTATAACGTATAACGTATAACGTATAACGTAAAACGTATAACGTATAACGTATAACGTATAACGTATAACGTATAACGTATAACGTATAACGTATAACGTATAACGTATAACGTATAACGTATAACGTATAACGTTTAACGTATAACGTATAACCCATAACGTATAACGTATAACCTATGACGTATAACGTATAACGTATAACGTATATCGTATAACTAATAACGTATAACGTATAACGAATATCGTAGGACGTATAACGCATAACGTATAACGTATAACGTATAACGTATAACGTATAACGTATAACTTATGACGTATAACGTATAACGTATAACGTATAACGTATAACGTATAACGTATAACGTACAACGTATAACGTATAACGTATAAGGTATAACGTATAACGTATAACGTATAACGTATAACGTATAACGTATAACGTATAACGTATAACGTATAACGTATAACGCATACCGAATAACGTATAACGTGTAACGAAGAACGCATAACGCATAACGTATAACGTATATCGTATAACGTATAATGTATAACGTATAACGTATAACGTATAACGTATAACGTATAACGTATAACGTATAACGTATAACGTATAACGTATAACGCATAACGTATAACGTATAACGTATAACGTATAACCTATGACGTATAACGTATAAAATATAATGTATAACGTATAACGTATAACGTATAACGTACAACGTATAACGTATCACGTATAACGTATTACGAATAACGTATAACGTATGACGTATAACGTATAACGTATAACGTATAACGTATAACGTATAACGTACAACGTATAACGTACAACGTATAACGTACAACGTATAACGTACAACGTATAACGTAGAACGTATAACGTATAACGTATAACGTATAACGTATAACGTATAACGTATAACGTATAACGTATAACGTACAACGTATAACGTACAACGTATAACGTACAACGTATAACGTAGAACGTATAACGTATAACGTATAACGTATAACGTATAACGTATAACGTATAACGTATAACGTATAACGTATAACGTATAACGTATAACATGTAACGTATAACGTATAACGTATAACGTATAACGTATAACGTATAACGTATAACGTATAACGTATAACGTATAACGTATAACGTATAACGTACAACGTATAACGTACAACGTATAACGTACAACGTATAACGTACAACGTATAACGTACAACGTATAACGTACAACGTATAACGTAGAACGTATAACGTATAACGTATAACGTATAACGTATAACGTATAACGTATAACGTATAACGTATAACGTATAACGTATAACGTATAACGTATAACGTATAACGTATAACGTATAACGTATAACGTATAACGTATAACGTATAACGTATAACGTATAACGTATAACGTATAACGTATAACGTATAACGTTTAACGTATAACGTATAACGTATAACGTATAACGTATAACGTATAACATATAACGTATAACGTATAACGTATAACGTATAACGTATAACTCATAACGAATAACATAAAACGTATAACGCATAATGTATAACGTATAACGTATAACGTATAACGTATAACGTATAACCTATGACGTATAACGTATAACGTATATCGCATAACGTATAACGTATAACGTATAACCTATGACGTATAACGTATAAAGTATTACGTATAACGTATAACGTATAACGTATAACGTATAACCTATGACGTATAACGTGTAACGTATAACGTATAACGTATAACGTATAACGTATAACGTATAACGTATAAAGTATAACGTATAACGTATAACGTATAACGTATAACCTATGACGTATAACGTATAACGTATAACGTATAACGTAAAACGTATAACGTATAACGTATAACGTATAACGTATAACGTATAACGTATAACGTATAACGTATAACGTATAACGTATAACGTATAACGTATAACGTATAACGTTTAACGTATAACGTATAACCCATAACGTATAACGTATAACCTATGACGTATAACGTATAACGTATAACGTATATCGTATAACTAATAACGTATAATGTATAATGAATATCGTAGGACGTATAACGCATAACGTATAACGTATAACGTATAACGTATAACGTATAACGTATAACTTATGACGTATAACGTATAACGTATAACGTATAACGTATAACGTAAAACACGTAATGTATAACGTATAACGTATAACGTATAACGTATAACGTATAACGTATAACTAATAACGTATAACGTATAACGAATATCGTAGGACGTATAACGCATAACGTATAACGTATAACGTATAACGTATAACGTATAACGTATAACGTATAACTTATGACGTATAACGTATAACGTATAACGTATAACGAATAACGTATAACGTATAATGTATAACGAACTACGTATAACGTATAACGTATAACGTATAACGTATAACGTATAACGTATAACGTATAACGTATAACGTATAACGTATAACGTATGACGTATAACGTATAACATGTAATGTATAACGTATAACGTATAACGAATAACGTCTAACGTATAACGTATAACGTACAACGTATAACGTATAACGTATAACGTATAACGTATAACGTATAACGTATAACGTATAACGTATAACGTATAACGTATAACGTATAACGTATAACGTATAACGTACAACGTATAACGTACAACGTACATCGTACAACGTATAACGTATAACGTATAACGTATAACGTATAACGTGTAACGTATAACGTATAACGTATAACGTATAACGTATAACGTATAACGTATAACGTATAACGTATAACGTATAACGTATAACGTATAACGTATAACGTACGTCGTGTAACGCATACCGAATAACGTATAACGTGTAACGAAGAACGCATAACGCATAACTTATAACGTATATCGTATAACGTATAATGTATAACGTATAACGTATAACGTATAACGTATAACGTATAACGTATAACGTATAACGTATAACGTATAACGTATAACGTATAACGTATAACGTATAACGCATAACGTATAACGTATAACGTATAACGTATAACCTATGACGTATAACGTATAACGTATAAAGTATAACGTATAACGTATAACGTTTAACGTATAACGTATAACCCATAACGTATAACGTATAACCTATGACGTATAACGTATAACGTATAACGTATATCGTATAACTAATAACGTATAACGTATAACGTATAACGTATAACGTATATCGTATAACGTATAACGTATAACGTATAACGTATAACGTATAACGTTTAACGTATAACGTATAACGTATAACGTATAACGTATAACGTATAACATATAACGTATAACGTATAACGTATAACGTATAACGTATAACTCATAACGAATAACATAAAACGTATAACGCATAATGTATAACGTATAACGTATAACGTATAACGTATAACGTATAACCTATGACGTATAACGTATAACGTATATCGCATAACGTATAACGTATAACGTATAACCTATGACGTATAACGTATAAAGTATAACGTATAACGTATAACGTATAACGTATAACGTATAACCTATGACGTATAACGTGTAACGTATAACGTATAACGTATAACGTATAACGTATAACGTATAACGTATAAAGTATAACGTATAACGTATAACGTATAACGTATAACCTATGACGTATAACGTATAACGTATAACGTATAACGTAAAACGTATAACGTATAACGTATAACGTATAACGTATAACGTATAACGTATAACGTATAACGTATAACGTATAACGTATAACGTATAACGTATAACGTTTAACGTATAACGTATAACCCATAACGTATAACGTATAACCTATGACGTATAACGTATAACGTATAACGTATAACGTATAACGTATAACGTATAACGTATAAAGTATAACGTATAACGTATAACGTATAACGTATAACCTATGACGTATAACGTATAACGTATAACGTATAACGTAAAACGTATAACGTATAACGTATAACGTATAACGTATAACGTATAACGTATAACGTATAACGTATAACGTATAACGTATAACGTATAACGTATAACGTATAACGTATAACGTTTAACGTATAACGTATAACGTATAACGTATAACGTATAACGCATAACATATAACGTATAACGTATAACGTATAACGTATAACGTATAACTCATAACGAATAACATAAAACGTATAACGCATAATGTATAACGTATAACGTATAACGTATAACGTATAACGTATAACCTATGACGTATAACGTATAACGTATATCGCATAACGTATAACGTATAACGTATAACCTATGACGTATAACGTATAAAGTATAACGTATAACGTATAACGTATAACGTATAACGTATAACCTATGACGTATAACGTGTAACGTATAACGTATAACGTATAACGTATAACGTATAACGTATAACGTATAAAGTATAACGTATAACGTATAACGTATAACGTATAACCTATGACGTATAACGTATAACGTATAACGTATAACGTAAAACGTATAACGTATAACGTATAACGTATAAGGTATAACGTATAACGTATAACGTATAACGTATAACGTATAACGTATAACGTATAACGTATAACGTTTAACGTATAACGTATAACCCATAACGTATAACGTATAACCTATGACGTATAACGTATAACGTATAACGTATATCGTATAACTAATAACGTATAACGTATAACGAATATCGTAGGACGTATAACGCATAACGTATAACGTATAACGTATAACGTATAACGTATAACGTATAACTTATGACGTATAACGTATAACGTATAACGTATAACGTATAACGTATAACGTATAACGTACAACGTATAACGTATAACGTATAAGGTATAACGTATAACGTATAACGTATAACGTATAACGTATAACGTATAACGTATAACGTATAACGTATATCGTATAACTAATAACGTATAACGTATAACGAATATCGTAGGACGTATAACGCATAACGTATAACGTATAACGTATAACGTATAACGTACGTCGTGTAACGCATACCGAATAACGTATAACGTGTAACGAAGAACGCATAACGCATAACTTATAACGTATATCGTATAACGTATAATGTATAACGTATAACGTATAACGTATAACGTATAACGTATAACGTATAACGTATAACGTATAACGTATAACGTATAACGTATAACGTATAACGTATAACGTATAACGCATAACGTATAACGTATAACGTATAACGTATAACCTATGACGTATAACGTATAACGTATAAAGTATAACGTATAACGTATAACGTATAACGTATAACCTATGACGTATAACGTATAACGTATAACGTATAACGTAAAACGTATAACGTATAACGTATAACGTATAACGTATAACGTATAACGTATAACGTATAACGTATAACGTATAACGTATAACGTATAACGTTTAACGTATAACGTATAACCCATAACGTATAACGTATAACCTATGACGTATAACGTATAACGTATAACGTATATCGTATAACTAATAACGTATAACGTATAACGTATAACGTATAACGTATAACGTATAACGTATAACGTATAACGTATAACGTATAACGTATAACGTTTAACGTATAACGTATAACGTATAACGTATAACGTATAACGTATAACATATAACGTATAACGTATAACGTATAACGTATAACGTATAACTCATAACGAATAACATAAAACGTATAACGCATAATGTATAACGTATAACGTATAACGTATAACGTATAACGTATAACCTATGACGTATAACGTATAACGTATATCGCATAACGTATAACGTATAACGTATAACCTATGACGTATAACGTATAAAGTATAACGTATAACGTATAACGTATAACGTATAACGTATAACCTATGACGTATAACGTGTAACGTATAACGTATAACGTATAACGTATAACGTATAAAGTATAACCTATAACGTATAACGTATAACGTATAACCTATGACGTATAACGTATAACGTATAACGTATAACGTAAAACGTATAACGTATAACGTACAACGTATAACGTATAACGTATAACGTATAACGTATAACGTATAACGTATAACGTATAACGTATAACGTTTAACGTATAACGTATAACCCATAACGTATAACGTATAACCTATGACGTATAACGTATAACGTATAACGTATATCGTATAACTAATAACGTATAACGTATAACGAATATCGTAGGACGTATAACGCATAACGTATAACGTATAACGTATAACGTATAACGTATAACGTATAACTTATGACGTATAACGTATAACGTATAACGTATAACGTATAACGTATAACGTATAACGTACAACGTATAACGTATAACGTATAAGGTATAACGTATAACGTATAACGTATAACGTATAACGTATAACGTATAACGTATAACGTATAACGTATAACGTATAACGCATACCGAATATCGTATAACGTGTAACGAAGAACGCATAACGCATAACGTATAACGTATATCGTATAACGTATAATGTATAACGTATAACGTATAACGTATAACGTATAACGTATAACGTATAACGTATAACGTATAACGTATAACGTATAACGTATAACGCATAACGTATAACGTATAACGTATAACGTATAACCTATGACGTATAACGTATAAAATATAATGTATAACGTATAACGTATAACGTACAACGTATAACGTATTACGAATAACGTATAACGTATGACGTATAACGTATAACGTATAACGTATAACGTATAACGTATAACGTATAACGTATAACGTGTAACGTATAACGTATAACGTATAACGTATAACGTATAACATGTAATGTATAACGTATAACGTATAACGTATAACGTATAACGTATAACGTATAACGTATAACGTATAACGTATAACGTATAACGTATAACGTATAACGTATAACGTATAACGTATAACGTATAACGTATAACGTATAACGTATAACGTTATAACGTATAACGTATAACTTATGACGTATAACATATAACGTATAACGTATAACGTATAACGTATAACGTATAACGTATAACGTATAACGTATAACGTATAACGTATAACGTATAACGTATAACGTATAACGTATACGTATAACGTATAACGTATAACGTATAACGTAAAACACGTAATGTATAACGTATAACGTATAACGTATAACGTATAACGTATAACGTATAACTAATAACGTATAACGTATAACGAATATCGTAGGACGTATAACGCATAACGTATAACGTATAACGTATAACGTATAACGTATAACGTATAACGTATAACCTATGACGTATAACGTATAACGTATAACGTATAACGAATAACGTATAACGTATAATGTATAACGAACTACGTATAACGTATAACGTATAACGTATAACGTATAACGTATAACGTATAACGTATAACGTATAACGTATAACGTATAACGTATAACGTATAACATGTAATGTATAACGTATAACGTATAACGAATAACGTCTAACGTATAACGTATAACGTACAACGTATAACGTATAACGTATAACGTATAACGTATAACGTATAACGTATAACGTATAACGTATAACGTATAACGTATAACGTATAACGTATAACGTATAACGTATAACGTATAACGTATAACGTACAACGTATAACGTACAACGTACAACGTACAACGTATAACGTATAACGTATAACGTATAACGTATAACGTGTAACGTATAACGTATAACGTATAACGTATAACGTATAACGTATAACGTATAACGTATAACGTATAACGTATAACGTATAACGTATAACGTATAACGTATAACGTATAACGTATAACGTATAACGTACGTCGTGTAACGCATACCGAATAACGCATACCGAATAACGTATAACGTGTAACGAAGAACGCATAACGCATAACTTATAACGTATAACGTATAACGTATAACGTATAACGTATAACGCATAACGTATAACGTATAACGTATAACGTATAACCTATGACGTATAACGTATAACATATAATGTATAGCGTATCACGTATAACGTATTACGAATAACGTATAACGTATGACGTATAACGTATAACGTATAACGTATATCGTATAACGTGTAACGTATAACGTATAACTTATAAGGTATAACGTATAACGTATAACGTATAACGTATAACGTATAACGCATAACGTATAACGTATAACGTATAACGTATAACGTATAACGTATAACGTATAACGTATAACCTATGACGTATAACGTATAACTTATAACGTATAACGTATAACGTATAACGTATAACGTACAACGTATAACGTATAACGTATAACGTATAACGTATAACGTATAACGTATAACGTATAACGTATAACGTACAACGTATAACGTATCACGTATAACGTATTACGAATAACGTATAACGTATGACGTATAACGTATAACGTATAACGTTTAACGTATAACGTATAACGTGTAACGTATATCGTATAACGTATAACGTATAACGTATAACGTATAACGTATAACGTATAACGTATAACGTATAACGTATAACGTACAACGTATAACGTACAACGTATAACGTACAACGTATAACGTACAACGTATAACGTACAACGTAGAACGTAGAACGTATAACGTATAACGTATAACGTATAACGTATAACGTATAACGCATAACGTATAACGCATAACGTATAACGCATAACGTATAATGCATAACGTATAACGCATAACGTATAACGCATAACGTATAACGCATAACGTATAACGTATAACGTATAACGTATAACGTATAACGTATAACGTATAACGTATAACGTATAACGTATAACGCATAACGTATAACGTATAACGTATAACGTATAACGTATAACGTATAACGTATAACGTATAACCTATGACGTATAACGTATAACTTATAACGTATAACGTATAACGTATAACGTACAACGTATAACGTATCACGTATAACGTATTACGAATAACGTATAACGTATGACGTATAACGTATAACGTATAACGTACAACGTATAACGTATAACGTATAACGTATAACGTATAACGTATAACGTATAACGTATAACGTATAACCTATGACGTATAACGTATAACTTATAACGTATAAGGTATAACGTATAACGTACAACGTATAACGTATCACGTTTAACGTATTACGAATAACGTATAACGTATGACGTATAACGTATAACGCATAACGTATAACGTATAACGTATAACGTATAACCTATGACGTATAACGTATAACATATAATATATAGCGTATCACGTATAACGTATTACGAATAACGTATAACGTATGACGTATAACGTATAACGTATAACGTATAACGTATAACGTGTAACGTATAACGTATAACGTATAACGTATAACGTATAACGTATAACGTATAACGTATAACGTATAACGCATAACGTATAACGTATAACGTATAACGTATAACGTATAACGTATAACGTATAACGTATAACGTATAACGTATAACCTATGACGTATAACGTATAACTTATAACGTATAACGTATTACGAATAACGTATAACGTATGACGTATAACGTATAACGTATAACGTATAACGTATAACGTATAACGTATAACGTATAACGTATAACGTATAACGTATAACGTATAACGTAAAACATGTAATGTATAACGTATAACGTATAACGAATAACGTAAAACATGTAATGTATAACGTATAACGTATAACGAATAACGTATAACGTATAACGTATAACGTATAACGTACAACGTATAACGTATAACGTATAACGTATAACGTATATCGTATAACGTCTAACGTATAACGTATAACGTATAACGTACAACGTATAACGTATAACGTATAACGTATAACGTATAACGTATAACTTATAACGTATAACGTATAACGTATAACGTACAACGTATAACGTATCACGTATAACGTATTACGAATAACGTATAACGTATGACGTATAACGTATAACGTATAACGTACAACGTATAACGTATAACGTATAACGTATAACGTATAACGTATAACGTAAAACACGTAAAGTATAACGTATAACGTATAACGAATAACGTATTACGTATAACGTATAACGTATAACGTACAACGTATAACGTATAACGTATAACGTATAACGTATAACGTATAACGTATAACGTATAACGTATAACGTATAACGTATAACGTATAACGTATAACGTATAACGTATAACGTATAACGTAAAACACGTAAAGTATAACGTATAACGTATAACGAATAACGTATAACGTATAACGTATAACGTATAACGTACAACGTATAACGTATAACGTATAACGTATAACGTATAACGTATAACGTATAACGTATAACTTATAACGTATAACGTATAACGTATAACGTATAACGTATAACGTATAACGTATAACGTATAACATGTAATGTATAACGTATAACGTATAACGAATAACGTATAACGTATAACGTATAACGTATAACCTATAACGTATAACGTATAACGTATAACGTATAACGTATAACGTATAACGTATAACGTATAACGAATAACGTATAACGTATTACGTATAACGAACAACGTATAACGTATAACGTATAACGTATAACGTATAACGTATAACGTATAACGTATAACGTATAACGTATAACGTACAACGTATAACGTACAACGTATAACGTACAACGTATAACGTACAACGTATAACGTACAACGTATAACGTACAACGTATAACGTAGAACGTATAACGTATAACGTATAACGTATAACGTATAACGTATAACGTATAACGTATAACGTATAACGAATAACGTATAACGTATTACGTATAACGAACAACGTATAACGTATGACGTATAACGTATAACGTATAACGTATAACGTATAACGCGTAACGTATAACGTATAACGTATAACGTATAACGTATAACGTATAACGTATAACGTATTACGTATAACGTATAACGCATAACGTATAACGTATAACGTATAACGTATAACGTATAACGTATAACGTATAACGTATAACCTATGACGTATAACGTATAACTTATAACGTATAAGGTATAACGTATAACGTACAACGTATAACGTATCACGTATAACGTATTACGAATAACGTATAACGTATGACGTATAACGTATAACGTATAACGTATAACGTATAACGTATAACGTATAACGTATAACGTATAACGTATAACGTAAAACATGTAATGTATAACGTATAACGTATAACGAATAACGTAAAACATGTAATGTATAACGTATAACGTATAACGAATAACGTATAACGTATAACGTATAACGTATAACGTACAACGTATAACGTATAACGTATAACGTATATCGTATAACGTCTAACGTATAACGTATAACGTATAACGTACAACGTATAACGTATAACGTATAACGTATAACGTATAACTTATAACGTATAACGTATAACGTATAACGTACAACGTATAACGTATCACGTATAACGTATTACGAATAACGTATAACGTATGACGTATAACGTATAACGTATAACGTACAACGTATAACGTATAACGTATAACGTATAACGTATAACGTATAACGTAAAACACGTAAAGTATAACGTATAACGTATAACGAATAACGTATTACGTATAACGTATAACGTATAACGTACAACGTATAACGTATAACGTATAACGTATAACGTATAACGTATAACGTATAACGTATAACGTATAACGTATAACGTATAACGTATAACGTATAACGTATAACGTATAACGTATAACGTATAACGTATAACATGTAACGTATAACGTATAACGTATAACGAATAACGTATAACGTATAACGTATAACGTATAACGTATAACGTATAACGTATAACGTATAACGTATAACGTACAACGTATAACGTACAACGTATAACGTTCAACGTATAACGTACAACGTATAACGTACAACGTATAACGTATAACGTATAACGTATAACGTATAACGTATAACGTATAACGTATAACGTATAACGTATAACGTATAACGTATAACGTATAACGAATAACGTATAACGTATTACGTATAACGAACAACGTATAACGTATAACGTATAACGTATAACGTATAACGTATAACGTATAACGTATAACGTATAACGTATAACGTATAACGTACAACGTATAACGTACAACGTATAACGTTCAACGTATAACGTACAACGTATAACGTACAACGTATAACGTACAACGTATAACGTAGAACGTATAACGTATAACGTATAACGTATAACGTATAACGTATAACGTATAACGTATAACGTATAACGTATAACGTATAACGTATAACGTATAACGTATAACGTATAACGTATAACGTATAACGCATAACGTATAACGTATAACGTATAACGTATAACCTATGACGTATAACGTATAACATATAATGTATAGCGTATCACGTATAACGTATTACGAATAACGTATAACGTATGACGTATAACGTATAACGTATAACGTATAACGTATAACGTGTAACGTATAACGTATAACGTATAACGTATAACGTATAACGTATAACGTATAACGTATAACGTATAACGCATAACGTATAACGTATAACGTATAACGTATAACGTATAACGTATAACGTATAACGTATAACCTATGACGTATAACGTATAACTTATAACGTATAACGTATAACGTATAACGTACAACGTATAACGTATCACGTATAACGTATTACGAATAACGTATAACGTATGACGTATAACGTATAACGTATAACGTATAACGTATAACGTATAACGTATAACGTATAAGGTATAACGTATAACGTATAACGTAAAACATGTAATGTATAACGTATAACGTATAACGAATAACGTATAACGTATAACGTATAACGTATAACGTACAACGTATAACGTATAACGTATAACGTATAACGTATAACGTATAACGTATAACGTATAACGTATAACGTATAACGTACAACGTATAACGTATCACGTATAACGTATTACGAATAACGTATAACGTATGACGTATAACGTATAACGTATAACGTATAACGTATAACGTGTAACGTATATCGTATAACGTATAACGTATAACGTATAACGTATAACGTATAACGTATAACGTACAACGTATAACGTACAACGTATAACGTACAACGTATAACGTACAACGTATAACGTACAACGTATAACGTAGAACGTATAACGTATAACGTATAACGTATAACGGATAACGTATAACGCATAACGTATAACGCATAACGTATAACGCATAACGTATAACGCATAACGTATAACGCATAACGTATAACGCATAACGTATAACGCATAACGTATAACGTATAACGTATAACGTATAACGTATAACGTATAACGTATAACGTATAACGTATAACGTATAACGTATAACGTATAACGCATAACGTATAACGTATAACGTATAACGTATAACGTATAACGTATAACGTATAACGTATAACCTATGACGTATAACGTATAACTTATAACGTATAACGTATAACGTATAACGTACAACGTATAACGTATCACGTATAACGTATTACGAATAACGTATAACGTATGACGTATAACGTATAACGTATAACGTACAACGTATAACGTATAACGTATAACGTATAACGTATAACGTATAACGTAAAACACGTAAAGTATAACGTATAACGTATAACGAATAACGTACAACGTATAACGTATAACGTATAACGTACAACGTATAACGTATAACGTATAACGTATAACGTATAACGTATAACGTATAACGTATAACGTATAACGTATAACGTATAACGTATAACGTATAACGTATAACGTATAACGTACAACGTATAACGTATAACGTATAACGTATAACGTATAACGTATAACGTATAACGTATAACGTATAACGTATAACGTATAACGTATAACGTATAACGTATAACGTATAACGTATAACGCATAACGTATAACGCATAACGTATAACGCATAACGTATAACGCATAACGTATAACGCATAACGTATAACGTATATCGTATAACGTATAACGTGTAACGTATAACGTGTAACGTATAACGTATAACGTATAACGTATAACGTATAACGTATAACGTATAACGTATAACGTATAACATGTAATGTATAACGTATAAAGTATAACGTATAACGTATAACGTATAACGTATAACGTATAACGTATAACGAATAACGTATGACGTATAACGTATAACGTACAACGTATAACGTATAACGTTAACGTATAACGTATAACGTATAACGTATAACGTATAACGTATAACGAATAACGTATAACGTATAACGTAGAACGTATAACGTATAGCGTATAACGTATAACGTATAACGTATAACGTATAACGTATAACGTATAACGTATAACGTATAACGTATAACGTATAACGTATAACGTATAACGTATAACGTATAACGTATAACGTATAACGTATAACGCATAACGTATAACGTATAACCTATGACGTATAACGTATAACGTATAACGTATAACGTATAACGTATAACGTATAACGTATAACGTATAACGTATAACGTATAACGTATAACGTATAACGTATAACGTATAACGTATAACGTATAACGTATAACGTATAACGTATAACGTATAACGTATAACGTATAACGTATAACGTATAACGTATAACGTATAACGTATAACGTATAACGTATAACGTATAACGTATAACGTATAACGTATAACGTATAACGTATAACGTATAACGTATAACGTATAACGTATAACGCACATCGTATAACGTATAACATATAACGAATAACGTAAAACGCATAACGTATAACGTATAACGTATAACGTATAACGTATAACGTATAACGTATAACGTATAACGTACAACGTATAACGTATAACGTATAACGTATAACGTATAACGTATAACGTATAACGTATAACGTATAACGTACAACGTACAACGTACAACGTATAACGTATAACGTATAACGTATAACGTATAACGTATAACGTATAACGTTCAACGTATAACGTACAACGTATAACGTACAACGTATAACGTACAACGTATAACGTACAACGTATAACGTACAACGTATAACGTACAACGTATAACGTAGAACGTAGAACGTATAACGTATAACGTATAACGTATAACGTATAACGTATAACGTATAACGTATAACGTATAACGTATAACGTATAACGTATAACGTATAACGTATAACGTATAACGTATAACGTATAACGTATAACGTATAACGTATAACGTATAACGTATAACGTATAACGCACATCGTATAACGTATAACATATAACGAATAACGTAAAACGCATAACGTATAACGTATAACGTATAACGTATAACGTATAACGTATAACGTATAACGTATAACGTATAACGTATAACGTATAACGTGTAACGGATAACGTATAACGAATAACGTAAAACGTATAACGCATGACGTATAACGTATAACGTATAACGTATAATGTATAACGTATAACGTATAACGTATAACGTATAACGTATAACGTATAACGTATAACGTATAACGTATAACGTATAACGTAACACGTATAACGTATAACGTATGACGTATAACGTATAACGTATAACGTATAACGTATTACGTATAACGTATAACGTATAACATATAACGTATAACCTATGACGTATAACGTATAACGTATAACGTATAACGTATAACGTATAACATGTAATGTAGAACGTATAACGTATAATGTGTAACGTATAACGTATAACGTATAACGTACAACGTATAACGTATCACGTATAACGTATTACGAATAACGTATAACGTATAACGTATAACGTATAACATGTAATGTATAATGTATAACGTATAACGAATAACGTTTAACGTATAACGTATAACGTATAACGTACAACGTATATCGTATAACGTATAACGTATAACGTATAACGTATAACGTAGAACGTATAACGTATAACGTATAACGTATAACGTATAACGTATAACGTATAACGTATAACGTATAACGTACAACGTACAACGTACAACGTATAACGTATAACGTATAACGTATAACGTATAACGTATAACGTATATCGTATAACGTATAACGTATAACGTGTAACGTATAACGTATAACGTATAACGCATAACGTATAACGTATAACGTATAACGTATAAAGTATAACGTATAACGTATAACGTATAACCTATAACGTATAACGTACAACGTATAACGTATAACGTATCACGTATAACGTATTGCGAATAACGTATAACGTATAACGTATAACGTATAACGTAACACCTATAACGTATAACGTATGACGTATAACGTATAACGTATAACGTATAACGTATTACGTATAACGTATAACGTATAACATATAACGTATAACCTATGACGTATAACGTATAACGTATAACGTATAACGTATAACGTATAACATGTAATGTATAACGTATAACGTATAATGTGTAACGTATAACGTATAACGTATAACGTACAACGTATAACGTATCACGTATAACGTATTACGAATAACGTATAACGTATAACGTATAGCGTATAACATGTAATGTATAATGTATAACGTATAACGAATAACGTATAACGTATAACGTATAACGTATAACGTACAACGTATAACGTATAACGTATAACGTATAACGTATAACGTATAACGTAGAACGTATAACGTATAACGTATAACGTATAACGTATAACGTATAACGTACAACGTATAACGTATAACGTACAACGTACAACGTACAAAGTATAACGTATAACGTATAACGTATAACGTATAACGTATAACGTATATCGTATAACGTATAACGTATAACGTGTAACGTATAACGTATAACGTATAACGCATAACGTATAACGTATAACGTATAACGTATAAAGTATAACGTATAACGTATAACGTATAACGTATAACGTATAACGTATAACGTATAACGTATAACATGTAATGTATAACGTATAACGTATAACGAATAACGTATAACGTATAACGTATAACGTATAACGTACAACGTATAACGTATAACGTATAACGTATAACGTATAACGTATAACGTAGAACGTATAACGTATAACGTATAACGTATAACGTATAACGTATAACGTATAACGTATAACGTATAACGTACAACGTACAACGTACAACGTATAACGTATAACGTATAACGTATAACGTATAACGTATAACGTATAACGTATAACGTATAACGTATAACGTATAACGTATAACGTATAACGTATAACGTATAACGTATAACGTATAACGTATAAAGTATAACGTATAACGTATAACGTATAACGTATAACGTATAACGTATAACGTATAACGTACAACGTATAACGTATCACGTAGAACGTATTACGAATGACGTATAACGTATGACGTATAACGTATAACGTATAACGTATAACGTATAACGTATAAGGTATAACGTATAACGTATAACGTATAACGTATAACGTATAACGTAAAACATGTAATGTATAACGTATAACGTATAACGAATAACGTATAACGTATAACGTATAACGTATAACGTACAACGTATAACGTATAACGTATAACGTAAAACATGTAATGTATAACGTATAACGTATAACGAATAACGTATAACGTATAACGTATAACGTATAACGTATAACGTACAACGTATAACGTATAACGTATCACGTATAACGTATTGCGAATAACGTATAACGTATAACGTATAACGTATAACGTATAACGTATAACGTAACACCTATAACGTATAACGTATGACGTATAACGTATAACGTATAACGTATAACGTATTACGTATAACGTATAACGTATAACATATAACGTATAACCTATGACGTATAACGTATAACGTATAACGTATAACGTATAACGTATAACATGTAATGTATAACGTATAACGTATAATGTGTAACGTATAACGTATAACGTATAACGTACAACGTATAACGTATCACGTATAACGTATTACGAATAACGTATAACGTATAACGTATAACGTATAACATGTAATGTATAATGTATAACGTATAACGAATAACGTATAACGTATAACGTATAACGTATAACGTACAACGTATAACGTATAACGTATAACGTATAACGTATAACGTATAACGTATAACGTATAACGTATAACGTATAACGTATAACGTATAACGTATAACGTATAACGTATAACGTATAAAGTATAACGTACAACGTACAACGTACAACGTATAACGTATAACGTATAACGTATAACGTATAACGTATAACGTATAACGTATAACGTATAACGTATAACGTATAACGTATAACGTATAACGTATAACGTATAACGTATAACGTATAACGTATAACGTATAACGTATAACGTATAACGTATAACGTATAACGTATAACGTATAACGTACAACGTATAACGTATCACGTATAACGTATTACGAATGACGTATAACGTATGACGTATAACGTATAACGTATAACGTATAACGTATAACGTATAACGTATAACGTATAACGTATAACGTATAACGTATAACGTATAACGTGTAACGTAAAACATGTAATGTATAACGTATAACGTATAACGAATAACGTATAACGTATAACGTATAACGTATAACGTACAACGTATAACGTATAACGTATAACGTATAACGTATAACGTATAACGTATAACGTATAACGTATAACGTATAACGTATAACGTATAACGTACAACGTATAACGTATCACGTATAACGTATTACGAATGACGTATAACGTATGACGTATAACGTATAACGTATAACGTATAACGTATAACGTATAACGTATAACGTATAACGTAAAACATGTAATGTATAACGTATAACGTATAACGAATAACGTATAACGTATAACGTATAACGTATAACGTATAACGTATAACGTATAACGTATAACGTATAACATGTAATGTATAACGTATAACGTTTAACGAATAACGTATAACGTATAACGTATAACGTACAACGTATAACGTATAACGTACAACGTACAACGTTCAACGTATAACGTATAACGTATAACGAATAACGTATAACGTATAACGTATAACGTATAACATGTAACGGATAACGTATAACGAATAACGTAAAACGTATAACGCATGACGTATAACGTATAACGTATAACGTATAACGTATAACGTATAACGTATAACGTATAACGTATAACGTATAACGTATAACGTATAACGTATAACGTATAACGTATAACGTATAACGTATAACATGTAACGTATAACGTATAACGTATAACGAATAACGTATAACGTATAACGTATAACGTATAACGTATAACGTATAACGTATAACGTATAACGTATAACGTATAACGTATAACGTATAACGTATAACGTATAACGTATAACGTATAACGTATAACGTATAACGTACAACGTACAACGTACAACGTATAACGTATAACGTATAACGTATAACGTATAACGTATAACGTATAACGTACAACGTATAACGTATAACGTATAACGTATAACGTATAACGTATAACGTATATCGTATAACGTATAACGTACAACGTACAACGTACAACGTATAACGTATAACGTATAACGTATAACGTATAACGTATAACGTATAACGTATAACGTATAACGTATAACGTATAACGTATAACGTATAACGTATAACGTATGACGTATAACGTATAACGTATAACGTATAACGTATAACGTATAACGTATAACGTATAACGTATAACGTACAACGTATAACGTATCACGTATAACGTATTACGAATGACGTATAACGTATGACGTATAACGTATAACGTATAACGTATAACGTATAAGGTATAACGTATAACGTATAACGTATAACGTATAACGTAAAACATGTAATGTATAACGTATAACGTATAACGAATAACGTATAACGTATAACGTATAACGTATAACGTATAACGTATAACGTATAACGTATAACGTATAACGTATAACGTATAACGTACAAAGTATAACGTATCACGTATAACGTATAACGAATGACGTATAACGTATGACGTATGACGTATAACGTATAACGTATAACGTATAACGTATAACGTATAACGTATAACGTATAACGTATAACGTATAATATATAACGTAAAACATGTAATGTATAACGTATAACGTATAACGAATAACGTATAACGTATAACGTATAACCTATAACGTATAACGTACAACGTATAACGTATAACGTATCACGTATAACGTATTGCGAATAACGTATAACGTATAACGTATAACGTATAACGTAACACCTATAACGTATAACGTATGACGTATAACGTATAACGTATAACGTATAACGTATTACGTATAACGTATAACGTATAACATATAACGTATAACCTATGACGTATAACGTATAACGTATAACGTATAACGTATAACGTATAACATGTAATGTATAACGTATAACGTATAATGTGTAACGTATAACGTATAACGTATAACGTACAACGTATAACGTATCACGTATAACGTATTACGAATAACGTATAACGTATAACGTATAACGTATAACATGTAATGTATAATGTATAACGTATAACGAATAACGTATAACGTATAACGTATAACGTATAACGTACAACGTATAACGTATAACGTATAACGTATAACGTATAACGTATAACGTAGAACGTATAACGTATAACGTATAACGTATAACGTATAACGTATAACGTACAACGTATAACGTATAACGTGCAACGTACAACGTACAAAGTATAACGTATAACGTATAACGTATAACGTATAACGTATAACGTATATCGTATAACGTATAACGTATAACGTGTAACGTATAACGTATAACGTATAACGCATAACGTATAACGTATAACGTATAACGTATAAAGTATAACGTATAACGTATAACGTATAACGTATAACGTATAACGTATAACGTATAACGTATAACATGTAATGTATAACGTATAACGTATAACGAATAACGTATAACGTATAACGTATAACGTATAACGTACAACGTATAACGTATAACGTATAACGTATAACGTATAACGTATAACGTAGAACGTATAACGTATAACGTATAACGTATAACGTATAACGTATAACGTATAACGTATAACGTATAACGTACAACGTATAACGTACAACGTACAACGTACAACGTATAACGTATAACGTATAACGTATAACGTATAACGTATAACGTATAACGTATAACGTATAACGTATAACGTATAACGTATAACGTATAACGTATAACGTATAACGTATAACGTATAACGTATAACGTATAACGTATAAAGTATAACGTATAACGTATAACGTATAACGTATAACGTATAACGTATAACGTATAACGTACAACGTATAACGTATCACGTAGAACGTATTACGAATGACGTATAACGTATGACGTATAACGTATAACGTATAACGTATAACGTATAAGGTATAACGTATAACGTATAACGTATAACGTATAACGTAAAACATGTAATGTATAACGTATAACGTATAACGAATAACGTATAACGTATAACGTATAACGTATAACGTACAACGTATAACGTATAACGTATAACGTAAAACATGTAATGTATAACGTATAACGTATAACGAATAACGTATAACGTATAACGTATAACGTATAACGTATAACGTACAACGTATAACGTATAACGTATCACGTATAACGTATTGCGAATAACGTATAACGTATAACGTATAACGTATAACGTAACACCTATAACGTATAACGTATGACGTATAACGTATAACGTATAACGTATAACGTATTACGTATAACGTATAACGTATAACATATAACGTATAACCTATGACGTATAACGTATAACGTATAACGTATAACGTATAACGTATAACATGTAATGTATAACGTATAACGTATAATGTGTAACGTATAACGTATAACGTATAACGTACAACGTATAACGTATCACGTATAACGTATTACGAATAACGTATAACGTATAACGTATAACGTATAACATGTAATGTATAATGTATAACGTATAACGAATAACGTATAACGTATAACGTATAACGTATAACGTACAACGTATAACGTATAACGTATAACGTATAACGTATAACGTATAACGTAGAACGTATAACGTATAACGTATAACGTATAACGTATAACGTATAACGTACAACGTATAACGTATAACGTACAACGTACAACGTACAACGTATAACGTATAACGTATAACGTATAACGTATAACGTATAACGTATATCGTATAACGTATAACGTATAACGTGTAACGTATAACGTATAACGTATAACGCATAACGTATAACGTATAACGTATAACGTATAAAGTATAACGTATAACGTATAACGTATAACGTATAACGTATAACGTATAACGTATAACGTATAACATGTAATGTATAACGTATAACGTATAACGAATAACGTATAACGTATAACGTATAACGTATAACGTACAACGTATAACGTATAACGTATAACGTATAACGTATAACGTATAACGTAGAACGTATAACGTATAACGTATAACGTATAACGTATAACGTATAACGTATAACGTATAACGTATAACGTATAACGTATAACGTATAACGTGTAACGGATAACGTATAACGTATAACGTGTAACGGATAACGTATAACGAATAACGTATAACGTATAACGTATAACGTATAACGTATAACGTATAACGTATGACATGTAATGTATAACGTATAACGTATAACGAATAACGTATAACGTATAACGTATAACGTACAACGTATAACGTATAACGTATAACGTATAACGTATAACGTATAACGTATAACGTACAACGTATAACGTATAACGTATAACGTATAACGTATAACGTATAACGTATGACATGTAATGTATAACGTATAACGTATAACGAATAACGTATAACGTATAACGTATAACGTACAACGTATAACGTATAACGTATAACGTATAACGTATAACGTATAACGTATAACGTATAACGTATAACGTATAACGTATAACGTATAACGTATAACGTATAACGTATAACGTATAACGTATAACGTATAACGTATAACGTACAACGTACAACGTACAACGTATAACGTATAACGTATAACGTATAACGTATAACGTATAACGTATAACGTATAACGTATAACGTATAACGTATAACGTATAACGTATAACGTATAACGTATAACGTACAACGTATAACGTATAACGTATAACGTATAACGTATAACGTATAACGTATAACGTATAACGTATAACGTATAACGTATAACGTATAACGTATAACGTATAACGTATAACGTACAACGTACAACGTACAACGTATAACGTACAACGTATAACGTATAACGTATAACGTATAACGTATAACGTATAACGTATAACGTATAACGTATAACGTATAACGTATAACGTATAACGTATAACATGTAATGTATAACGTATAACGTATAACGTATAACGTAGAACGTATAACGTATAACGTATAACGTATAACGTATAACGTATAACGTATAACGTATAACGTATAACGTATAACGTATAACGTGTAACGGATAACGTATAACGAATAACGTAAAACGTATAACGCATGACGTATAACGTATAACGTATAACGTATAACGTATAACGTATAACGTATAACGTATAACGTATAACGTATAACGTATAACGTATAACGTATAACGTATAACGTATAACGTATAACGTATAACGTATAACGTATAACGTATAACGTATAACGTATAACGTATAACGTACAACGTACAACGTACAACGTATAACGTATAACGTATAACGTATAACGTATAACGTATAACGTATAACGTATAACGTATAACGTATAACGTATAACGTATAACGTGTAACGGATAACGTATAACGAATAACGTAAAACGTATAACGCATGACGTATAACGTATAACGTATAACGTATAACGTATAACGTATAACGTATAACGTATAACGTATAACGTATAACGTATAACGTATAACGTATAACGTATAACGTATAACGTATAACGTATAACGTATAACGTATAACGTATAACGTATAACGTATAACGTATAACGTATAACGTATAACGTATAACGTATAACGTATAACGTATAACATGTAATGTATAACGTATAACGTAAAACGTATAACGTATAACGTATAACGTATAACGTATAACGTATAACGTATAACGTATAACGTATAACGTATAACGTATAACGTATAACGTGTAACGGATAACGTATAACGAATAACGTAAAACGTATAACGCATGACGTATAACGTATAACGTATAACGTATAACGTATAACGTATAACGTATAACGAATAACGTATAACGTATAACGTATAACGTATAACGTATAACGTATAACGTATAACGTATAACGTATAACGTATAACGTATAACGTACAACGTACAACGTATAACGTATAACGTATAACGTATAACGTATAACGTATAACGCACATCGTATAACGTATAACATATAACGAATAACGTAAAACGCATAACGTATAACGTATAACGCACATCGTATAACGTATAACGTATAACGTATAACGTATAACGTATAACGTATGACATGTAATGTATAACGTATAACGTATAACGAATAACGTATAACGTATAACGTATAACGTACAACGTATAACGTATAACGTATAACGTATAACGTATAACGTATAACGTATAACGTATAACGTATAACGTATAACGTATAACGTATAACGTATAACGTATAACGTATAACGTATAACGTATAACGTATAACGTATAACGTACAACGTACAACGTACAACGTATAACGTATAACGTATAACGTATAACGTATAACGTATAACGTATAACGTATAACGTATAACGTATAACGTATAACGTATAACGTGTAACGGATAACGTATAACGAATAACGTAAAACGTATAACGCATGACGTATAACGTATAACGTATAACGTATAACGTATAACGTATAACGTATAACGTATAACGTATGACGTATAACGTATAACGTATAACGTATAACGTATAACGTATAACGTATAACGTATAACGTATAACGTATAACGTATAACGTATAACATGTAATGTATAACGTATAACGTATAACGTATAACGTATAACGTATAACGTATAACGTATAACGTATAACGTATAACGTATAACGTATAACGTATAACGTATAACGTATAACGTATAACGTATAACGTATAACGTGTAACGGATAACGTATAACGTATAACGTGTAACGGATAACGTATAACGAATAACGTATAACGTATAACGTATAACGTATAACGTATAACGTATAACGTATAACGTATGACATGTAATGTATAACGTATAACGTATAACGAATAACGTATAACGTATAACGTATAACGTACAACGTATAACGTATAACGTATAACGTATAACGTATAACGTATAACGTATAACGTACAACGTATAACGTATAACGTATAACGTATAACGTATAACGTATAACGTATAACGTATAACGTACAACGTCAACGTATAACGTATAACGTATAACGTATAACGTATAACGTATAACGTATAACGTATAACGTATAACGTATAACGTATAACGTATAACGTATAACGTATAACGTACAACGTACAACGTACAACGTATAACGTATAACGTATAACGTATAACGTATAACGTATAACGTATAACGTATAACGTATAACGTATAACGTATAACGTATAACGTGTAACGGATAACGTATAACGAAAAACGTAAAACGTATAACGCATGACGTATAACGTATAACGTATAACGTATAACGTATAACGTATAACGTATAACGTATAACGTATAACGTATAACGTATAACGTATAACGTATAACGTATAACGTATAACGTATAACGTATAACGTATAACGTATAACGTATAACGTATAACGTATAACGTATAACGTATAACGTATAACATGTAATGTATAACGTATAACGTATAACGTATAACGTATAACGTATAACGTATAACGTATAACGTATAACGTATAACGTATAACGTATAACGTATAACGTATAACGTATAACGTATAACGTATAACGTGTAACGGATAACGTATAACGAATAACGTAAAACGTATAACGCATGACGTATAACGTATAACGTATAACGTATAACGTATAACGTATAACGTATAACGTATAACGTATAACGTATAACGTATAACGTATAACGTACAACGTATAACGTATAACGTATAACGTATAACGCACATCGTATAACGTATAACATATAACGAATAACGTAAAACGCATAACGTATAACGTATAACGTATAACGTATAACGTATGACGTATAACGTATAACGTATAACGTATAACGTATTACGTATAACGTATAACGTATAACATATAACGTATAACCTATGACGTATAACGTATAACGTAAAACGTATAACATATAACGTATAACCTATGACGTATAACGTATAACGTATAACGTATAACGTATAACGTATAACATGTAATGTATAACGTATAACGTATAACGTATAACGTATAACGTATAACGTATAACGTATAACGTATAACGTATAACGTATAACGTATAACGTATAACGTATAACGTATAACGTATAACGTATAACGTATAACGTATAACGTATAACGTATAACGTATAACGTATAACGTATAACGTATAACGTAGAACGTACAACGTATAACGTATCACGTATAACGTATTACGAATGACGTATAACGTATGACGTATAACGTATAACGTATAACGTATAACGTATAACGTATAACGTATAACGTATAACGTATAACGTATAACGTATAACGTATAACGTAAAACATGTAATGTATAACGTATAACGTATAACGAATAACGTATAACGTATAACGTATAACGTATAACGTATAACGTACAACGTATAACGTATAACGTATAACGTATAACGTATAACGTATAACGTATAACGTATAACGTATAACGTATAACGTATAACGTACAACGTATAACGTATCACGTATAACGTATTACGAATGACGTATAACGTATGACGTATAACGTATAACGTATAACGTATAACGTATAACGTATAACGTATAACGTATAAGGTATAACGTATAACGTGTAACGTAAAACATGTAATGTATAACGTATAACGTATAACGAATAACGTATAACGTATAACGTATAACGTATAACGTATAACGTACAACGTATAACGTATAACGTATCACGTATAACGTATTACGAATAGCGTATAACGTATAACGTATAACGTATAACGTAACACCTATAACGTATAACGTATGACGTATAACGTATAACGTATAACGTATAACGTATAACGTATAACGTATAACATGTAATGTATAACGTATAACGTATAATGTATAACGTATAACGTATAACGTATAACGTACAACGTATAACGTATAACGTGTAACGGATAACGTATAACGAATAACGTAAAACGTATAACGCATGACGTATAACGTATAACGTATAACGTATAACGTATAACGTATAACGTATAACGTATAACGTATAACGTATAACGTATAACGCATAACGTATAACGTATAACGTATAACGTATAACGTATAACGTATAACGTATAACGTATAACGTATAACATGTAATGTATAACGTATAACGTATAACGTATAACGTATAACATATAACGTATAACGTATAACGTATAACGTATAACGTATAACGTATAACGTATAACGTATAACGTATAACGTATAACGTGTAACGGATAACGTATAACGAATAACGTAAAACGTATAACGCATGACATATAACGTATAACGTATAACGTATAACGTATAACGTATAACGTATAACGTATAACGTATAACGTATAACGTGTAACGTATAACGTATAACGTATAACGTATAACGTATAACGTATAACGTATAACGTATAACGTATAACGTATAACGTATAACGTATAACGTATAACGTATAACGTATAACGTATAACGTACAACGTACAACGTACAACGTATAACGTATAACGTATAACGTATAACGTATAACGTATAACGTATAACGTATAACGTATAACGTATAACGTATAACGTATAACGTATAACGTACAACGTATAACGTACAACGTATAACGTATAACGTATAACGTATAACGTATAACGTATAACGTATAACGTATAACGTATAACGTATAACGTATAACGTATAACGTATAACGTACAACGTACAACGTACAACGTATAACGTATAACGTATAACGTATAACGTATAACGTATAACGTATAACGTATAACGTATAACGTATGACGTATAACGTATAACGTATAACGTATAACGTATAACGTATAACGTATAACGTATAACGTATAACGTATAACGTGTAACGGATAACGTATAACGAATAACGTAAAACGTATAACGCATGACGTATAACGTAAAACGTATAACGTATAACGTATAACGTATAACGTATAACGTATAACGTATAACGTATAACGTATAACGTATAACGTATAACGTATAACGTATAACGTATAACGTATAACGTATAACGTATAACGTATAACGTATAACGTATAACGTATAACGTATAACGTATAACGTATAACATGTAATGTATAACGTATAACGTATAACGTATAACGTATAACGTATAACGTATAACGTATAACGTATAACGTATAACGTATAACGTATAACGTATAACGTATAACGTATAACGTATAACGTATAACGTGTAACGGATAACGTATAACGAATAACGTAAAACGTATAACGCATGACGTATAACGTATAACGTATAACGTATAACGTATAACGTATAACGTATAACGTATAACGTATAACGTATAACGTATAACGTATAACGTATAACATACAACGTATAACGTATAACGTATAACGTATAACGCACATCGTATAACGTATAACATATAACGAATAACGTAAAACGCATAACGTATAACGTATAACGCACATCGTATAACGTATAACATATAACGAATAACGTAAAACGCATAACGTATAACGTATAACGTATAACGTATAACGTATGACGTATAACGTATAACGTATAACGTATAACGTATTACGTATAACGTATAACGTATATCATATAACGTATAACCTATGACGTATAACGTATAACGTATAACGTATAACATATAACGTATAACCTATGACGTATAACGTATAACGTATAACGTATAACGTATAACGTATAACGTATAACGTATAACGTATAACGTATAACGTATAACGTATAACGTATAACGTATAACGTATAACGTATAACGTATAACGTATATCGTATAACGTATAACGTATAACGTGTAACGTATAACGTATAACGTATAACGCATAACGTATAACGTATAACGTATAACGTATAAAGTATAACGTATAACGTATAACGTATAACGTATAACGTATAACGTATAACGTATAACGTATGACATGTAATGTATAACGTATAACGTATAACGAATAACGTATAACGTATAACGTATAACGTACAACGTATAACGTATAACGTATAACGTATAACGTATAACGTATAACGTATAACGTATAACGTATAACGTATAACGTATAACGTATAACGTATAACGTATAACGTATAACGTATAACGTACAACGTACAACGTACAACGTATAACGTATAACGTATAACGTATAACGTATAACGTATAACGTATAACGTATAACGTATAACGTATAACGTATAACGAATAACATGTAATGTATAACGTATAACGTATAACGTATAACGTATAACGTATAACGTATAACGTATAACGTATAACGTATAACGTATAACGTGTAACGTATAACGTATAACGTATAACGTATAACGTATAACGTATAACGTATAACGTATAACGTATAACGTGTAACGTATAACGTATAACGTATAACGTATAACGTATAACGTATAACGTATAACGTATAACGTATAACGTATAACGTATAACGTATAACGTACAACGTACAACGTACAACGTATAACGTATAACGTATAACGTATAACGTATAACGTATAACGTATAACGTATAACGTATAACGTATAACGTATAACGTATAACGTATAACGTATAACGTATAACGTATAACGTACAACGTATAACGTATAACGTATAACGTATAACGTATAACGTATAACGTATAACGTATAACGTATAACGTATAACGTATAACGTATAACGTATAACGTATAACGTATAACGTATAACGTACAACGTACAACGTACAACGTATAACGTATAACGTATAACGTATAACGTATAACGTATAACGTATAACGTATAACGTATAACGTATAACGTATAACGTATAACGTATAACGTATAACGTATAACGTATAACGTATAACGTATAACGTGTAACGGATAACGTATAACGAATAACGTAAAACGTATAACGCATGACGTATAACGTATAACGTATAACGTATAACGTATAACGTATAACGTATAACGTATAACGTATAACGTACAACGTATAACGTATAACGTATAACGTATAACGTATAACGTATAACGTATAACGTATAACGTATAACGTATAACGTATAACGTATAACGTATAACGTATAACGTATAACGTATAACGTATAACGTATAACGTACAACGTACAACGTACAACGTATAACGTATAACGTATAACGTATAACGTATAACGTATAACGTATAACGTATAACGTATAACGTATAACGTATAACGTATAACATGTAATGTATAACGTATAACGTATAACGTATAACGTATAACGTATAACGTATAACGTATAGCGTGTAACGTATAACGTATAACGTATAACGCATAACGTATAACGTATAACGTATAACGTATAAAGTATAACGTATAACGTATAACGTATAACGTATAACGTATAACGTATAACGTATAACGTATGACATGTAATGTATAACGTATAACGTACAACGTATAACGTATAACGTATAACGTATAACGTATAACGTATAACGTATATCGTATAACGTATAACGTATAACGTGTAACGTATAACGTATAACGTATAACGCATAACGTATAACGTATAACGTATAACGTATAAAGTATAACGTATAACGTATAACGTATAACGTATAACGTATAACGTATAACGTATAACGTATGACATGTAATGTATAACGTATAACGTATAACGAATAACGTATAACGTATAACGTATAACGTACAACGTATAACGTATAACGTATAACGTATAACGTATAACGTATAACGTATAACGTATAACGTATAACGTATAACGTATAACGTATAACGTATAACGTATAACGTATAACGTATAACGTACAACGTACAACGTACAACGTATAACGTATAACGTATAACGTATAACGTATAACGTATAACGTATAACGTATAACGTATAACGTATAACGTATAACGTATAACATGTAATGTATAACGTATAACGTATAACGTATAACGTATAACGTATAACGTATAACGTATAACGTATAACGTATAACGTATAACGTATAACGTATAACGTATAACGTATAACGTATAACGTATAACGTATAACGTATAACGTATAACGTATAACGTATAACGTATAACGTACAACGTATAACGTATAACGTATAACGTATAACGCACATCGTATAACGTATAACATATAACGAATAACGTAAAACGCATAACGTATAACGTATAACGCACATCGTATAACGTATAACATATAACGAATAACGTAAAACGCATAACGTATAACGTATAACGTATAACGTATAACGTATGACGTATAACGTATAACGTATAACGTATAACGTATTACGTATAACGTATAACGTATATCATATAACGTATAACCTATGACGTATAACGTATAACGTATAACGTATAACATATAACGTATAACCTATGACGTATAACGTATAACGTATAACGTATAACGTATAACGTATAACGTATAACGTATAACGTATAACGTATAACGTATAACGTATAACGTATAACGTATAACGTATAACGTATAACGTATAACGTATAACGTATATCGTATAACGTATAACGTATAACGTGTAACGTATAACGTATAACGTATAACGCATAACGTATAACGTATAACGTATAACGTATAAAGTATAACGTATAACGTATAACGTATAACGTATAACGTATAACGTATAACGTATAACGTATGACATGTAATGTATAACGTATAACGTATAACGAATAACGTATAACGTATAACGTATAACGTACAACGTATAACGTATAACGTATAACGTATAACGTATAACGTATAACGTATAACGTATAACGTATAACGTATAACGTATAACGTATAACGTATAACGTATAACGTATAACGTATAACGTACAACGTACAACGTACAAAGTATAACGTATAACGTATAACGTATAACGTATAACGTATAACGTATAACGTATAACGTATAACGTATAACGTATAACGTATAACGTATAACGTATAACGTATAACGTACAACATGTAATGTATAACGTATAACGTATAACGTATAACGTATAACGTATAACGTATAACGTATAACGTATAACGTATAACGTATAACGTATAACGTATAACGTATAACGTATAACGTATAACGTATAACGTATAACGTATAACGTATAACGTATAACGTATAACGTATAACGTATAACGTGTAACGTATAACGTATAACGTATAACGTATAACGTATAACGTATAACGTATAACGTATAACGTATAACGTATAACGTATAACGTACAACGTACAACGTACAACGTATAACGTATAACGTATAACGTATAACGTATAACGTATAACGTATAACGTATAACGTATAACGTATAACGTACAACGTACAACGTACAACGTACAACGTATAACGTATAACGTATAACGTATAACGTATAACGTATAACGTATAACGTATAACGTATAACGTATAACGTATAACGTATAACGTATAACGTATAACGTATAACGTGTAACGGATAACGTATAACGAATAACGTAAAACGTATAACGCATGACGTATAACGTATAACGTATAACGTATAACGTATAACGTATAACGTATAACGTATAACGTATAACGTATAACGTATAACGTATAACGTATAACGTATAACGTATAACGTATAACGTATAACGTATAACGTATAACGTATAACGTATAACGTATAACGTATAACGTATAACGTATAACATGTAATGTATAACGTATAACGTATAACGTATAACGTATAACGTATAACGTATAACGTATAACGTATAACGTATAACGTATAACGTATAACGTATAACGTATAACGTATAACGTATAACGTATAACGTATAACGTGTAACGGATAACGTATAACGAATAACGTAAAACGTATAACGCATGACGTATAACGTATAACGTATAACGAATAACGTATAACGTATAACGTATAACGTACAACGTATAACGTATAACGTATAACGTATAACGTATAACGTATAACGTATAACGTATAACGTATAACGTATAACGTATAACGTATAACGTATAACGTATAACGTATAACGTATAACGTACAACGTACAACCTACAACGTGTAACGGATAACGTATAACGAATAACGTAAAACGTATAACGCATGACGTATAACGTATAACGTATAACGAATAACGTATAACGTATAACGTATAACGTACAACGTATAACGTATAACGTATAACGTATAACGTATAACGTATAACGTATAACGTGTAACGGATAACGTATAACGAATAACGTAAAACGTATAACGCATGACGTATAACGTATAACGTATAACGTATAACGTATAACGTATAACGTATAACGTATAACGTATAACGTATAACGTATAACGTATAACGTATAACGTATAACGTATAACGTATAACGTATAACGTATAACGTATAACGTATAACGTATAACGTATAACGTATAACGTATAACGTATAACGTATAACGTATAACATGTAATGTATAACGTATAACGTATAACGTATAACGTATAACGTATAACGTATAACGTATAACGTATAACGTATAACGTATAACGTATAACGTATAACGTATAACGTATAACGTATAACGTATAACGTGTAACGGATAACGTATAACGAATAACGTAAAACGTATAACGCATGACGTATAACGTATAACGTATAACGAATAACGTATAACGTATAACGTATAACGTACAACGTATAACGTATAACGTATAACGTATAACGTATAACGTATAACGTATAACGTATAACGTATAACGTATAACGTATAACGTATAACGTATAACGTATAACGTGTAACGGATAACGTATAACGAATAACGTAAAACGTATAACGCATGACGTATAACGTATAACGTATAACGTATAACGTATAACGTATAACGTATAACGTATAACGTATAACGTATAACGTATAACGTATAACGTATAACGTATAACGTATAACGTACAACGTATAACGTATAACGTATAACGTATAACGTATAACGTATAACGTATAACGTATAACATGTAATGTATAACGTATAACGTATAACGTATAACGTATAACGTATAACGTATAACGTATAACGTATAACGTATAACGTATAACGTATAACGTATAACGTATAACGTATAACGTATAACGTGTAACGGATAACGTATAACGTATAACGTGTAACGGATAACGTATAACGAATAACGTATAACGTATAACGTATAACGTATAACGTATAACGTATAACGTATAACGTATAACGTATAACGTATGACATGTAATGTATAACGTATAACGTATAACGAATAACGTATAACGTATGACGTATAACGTATAACGTATAACGTATAACGTATTACGTATAACGTATAACGTATATCATATAACGTATAACGTATAACGTATAACGTATAACGTATAACGTATAACGTATAACGTATAACGTATAACGTATAACGTATAACGTATAACGTATAACGTATAACGTACAACGTACAACGTACAACGTATAACGTATAACGTATAACGTATAACGTATAACGTATAACGTATAACGTATAACGTATAACGTATAACGTATAACGTATAACGTATAACGTGTAACGGATAACGTATAACGAATAACGTAAAACGTATAACGCATGACGTATAACGTATAACGTATAACGTATAACGTATAACGTATAACGTATAACGTATAACGTATAACGTATAACGTATAACGTATAACGTATAACGTATAACGTATAACGTATAACGTATAACGTATAACGTACAACGTACAACGTACAACGTATAACGTATAACGTATAACGTATAACGAATAACGTATAACGTATAATGTATAACGTACAACGTATAACGTATAACGTATAACGTATAACGTATAACGTATAACGTATAACGTATAACGTATAACGTATAACGTATAACGTGTAACGGATAACGTATAACGAATAACGTAAAACGTATAACGCATGACGTATAACGTATAACGTATAACGTATAACGTATAACGTATAACGTATAACGTATAACGTATAACGTATAACGTATAACGTATAACGTATAACGTACAACGTATAACGTATAACGTATAACGTATAACGCACATCGTATAACGTATAACATATAACGAATAACGTAAAACGCATAACGTATAACGTATAACGCACATCGTATAACGTATAACATATAACGAATAACGTAAAACGCATAACGTATAACGTATAACGTATAACGTATAACGTATGACGTATAACGTATAACGTATAACGTATAACGTATTACGTATAACGTATAACGTATATCATATAACGTATAACCTATGACGTATAACGTATAACGTATAACGTATAACATATAACGTATAACCTATGACGTATAACGTATAACGTATAACGTATAACGTATAACGTATAACGTATAACGTATAACGTATAACGTATAACGTATAACGTATAACGTATAACGTATAACGTATAACGTATAACGTATAACGTATAACGTATAACGTATATCGTATAACGTATAACGTATAACGTGTAACGTATAACGTATAACGTATAACGCATAACGTATAACGTATAACGTATAACGTATAAAGTATAACGTATAACGTATAACGTATAACGTATAACGTATAACGTATAACGTATAACGTATGACATGTAATGTATAACGTATAACGTATAACGAATAACGTATAACGTATAACGTATAACGTACAACGTATAACGTATAACGTATAACGTATAACGTATAACGTATAACGTATAACGTACAACGTACAACGTACAACGTATAACGTATAACGTATAACGTATAACGTATAACGTATAACGTATAACGTATAACGTGTAACGGATAACGTATAACGAATAACGTAAAACGTATAACGCATGACGTATAACGTATAACGTATAACGTATAACGTATAACGTATAACGTATAACGTATAACGTATAACGTATAACGTATAACGTATAACGTATAACGTATAACGTATAACGTATAACGTATAACGTATAACGTATTACGTATAACGTATAACGTATAACGTATAACGTATAACGTATAACATGTAATGTATAACGTATAACGTATAACGTATAACGTATAACGTATAACGTATAACGTATAACGTATAACGTATAACGTATAACGTATAACGTATAACGTATAACGTATAACGTATAACGTGTAACGGATAACGTATAACGAATAACGTAACACGTATAACGCATGACGTATAACGTATAACGTATAACGAATAACGTATAACGTATAACGTATAACGTACAACGTATAACGTATAACGTATAACGTATAACGTATAACGTATAACGTATAACGTATAACGTATAACGTATAACGTATAACGTATAACGTATAACGTATAACGTATAACGTATAACGTATAACGTATAACGTATAACGTACAACGTACAACGTACAACGTATAACGTATAACGTATAACGTATAACGTATAACGTATAACGTATAACGTATAACGTATAACGTATAACGTATAACGTATAACGTATAACGTATAACGTATAACGTGTAACGGATAACGTATAACGAATAACGTAAAACGTATAACGCATGACGTATAACGTATAACGTACAACGTACAACGTATAACGTATAACGTATAACGTATAACGTATAACGTATAACGTATAACGTATAACGTATAACGTATAACGTATAACGTATAACGTACAACGTATAACGTATAACGTATAACGTATAACGTATAACGTATAACGTATAACGTATAACATGTAATGTATAACGTATAACGTATAACGTATAACGTATAACGTATAACGTATAACGTATAACGTATAACGTATAACGTATAACGTATAACGTATAACGTATAACGTATAACGTATAACGTGTAACGGATAACGTATAACGTATAACGTGTAACGGATAACGTATAACGAATAACGTATAACGTATAACGTATAACGTATAACGTATAACGTATAACGTATAACGTATGACATGTAATGTATAACGTATAACGTATAACGAATAACGTATAACGTATGACGTATAACGTATAACGTATAACGTATAACGTATTACGTATAACGTATAACGTATATCATATAACGTATAACGTACAACGTACAACGTACAACGTATAACGTATAACGTATAACGTATAACGTATAACGTATAACGTATAACGTATAACGTATAACGTATAACGTATAACGTATAACGTATAACGTATAACGTGTAACGGATAACGTATAACGAATAACGTAAAACGTATAACGCATGACGTATAACGTATAACGTATAACGTATAACGTATAACGTATAACGTATAACGTATAACGTATAACGTATAACGTATAACGTATAACGTATAACGTATAACGTATAACGTATAACGTACAACGTACAACGTACAACGTATAACGTATAACGTATAACGTATAACGTATAACGTATAACGTATAACGTATAACGTATAACGTATAACGTATAACGTATAACGTATAACGTACAACGTATAACGTATAACGTATAACGTATAACGTATAACGTATAACGTATAACGTATAACGTATAACGTATAACGTATAACGTATAACGTATAACGTATAACGTATAACGTATAACGTATAACGTATAACGTATAACGTATAACATGTAATGTATAACGTATAACGTATAACGTATAACGTATAACGTATAACGTATAACGTATAACGTATAACGTATAACGTATAACGTATAACGTATGACATGTAATGTATAACGTATAACGTATAACGAATAACGTATAACGTATAACGTATAACGTACAACGTATAACGTATAACGTATAACGTATAACGTATAACGTATAACGTATAACGTATAACGTACAACGTATAACGTATAACGTATAACGTATAACGTATGACATGTAATGTATAACGTATAACGTATAACGTATAACGTATAACGAATAACGTATAACGTATAATGTATAACGTACAACGTATAACGTATAACGTATAACGTATAACGTATAACGTATAACGTATAACGTATAACGTATAACGTATAACGTATAACGTATAACGTATAACGTATAACGTATAACGTATAACGTATAACGTATAACGTATAACGCACATCGTATAACGTATAACATATAACGAATAACGTAAAACGCATAACGTATAACGTATAACGCACATCGTATAACGTATAACATATAACGAATAACGTAAAACGCATAACGTATAACGTATAACGTATAACGTATAACGTATGACGTATAACGTATAACGTATAACGTATAACGTATTACGTATAACGTATATCGTATATCATATAACGTATAACCTATGACGTATAACGTATAACGTATAACGTATAACATATAACGTATAACCTATGACGTATAACGTATAACGTATAACGTATAACGTATAACGTATAACGTATAACGTATAACGTATAACGTATAACGTATAACGTATAACGTTTAACGTATAACGTATAACGTATAACGTATAACGTATAACGTATATCGTATAACGTATAACGTATAACGTGTAACGTATAACGTATAACGTATAACGCATAACGTATAACGTATAACGTATAACGTATAAAGTATAACGTATAACGTATAACGTATAACGTATAACGTATAACGTATAACGTATAACGTATAACGTATGACATGTAATGTATAACGTATAACGTATAACGAATAACGTATAACGTATAACGTATAACGTACAACGTATAACGTATAACGTATAACGTATAACGTATAACGTATAACGTATAACGTATAACGTATAACGTATAACGTATAACGTATAACGTATAACGTATAACGTATAACGTATAACGTATAACGTATAACGTATAACGTATAACGTATAACGTATAACGTATAACGTATAACGTATAACGTATAACGTATAACGTATAACGTATAACGTATAACGTATAACATGTAATGTATAACGTATAACGTATAACGTATAACGTATAACGTATAACGTATAACGTATAACGTATAACGTATAACGTATAACGTATAACGTATAACGTACAACGTATAACGTGTAACGGATAACGTATAACGAATAACGTAAAACGTATAACGCATGACGTATAACGTATAACGTATAACGTATAACGTATAACGTATAACGTATAACGTATAACGTATTACGTATAACGTATAACGTATAACGTATAACGTACAACGTATAACGTATAACGTATAACGTATAACGCACATCGTATAACGTATAACATATAACGAATAACGTAGAACGCATAACGTATAACGTATAACGCACATCGTATAACGTATAACATATAACGAATAACGTAAAACGCATAACGTATAACGTATAACGTATAACGTATAACGTATGACGTATAACGTATAACGTATAACGTATAACGTATTACGTATAACGTATAACGTATATCATATAACGTATAACCTATGACGTATAACGTATAACGTATAACGTATAACATATAACGTATAACCTATGACGTATAACGTATAACGTATAACGTATAACGTATAACGTATAACGTATAACGTATAACGTATAACGTATAACGTATAACGTATAACGTATATCGTATAACGTATAACGTATAACGTGTAACGTATAACGTATAACGTATAACGCATAACGTATAACGTATAACGTATAACGTATAAAGTATAACGTATAACGTATAACGTATAACGTATAACGTATAACGTATAACGTATAACGTATGACATGTAATGTATAACGTATAACGTATAACGCATGACGTATAACGCATGACGTATAACGTATAACGTATAACGTATAACGTATAACGTATAACGTATAACGTATAACGTATAACGTATAACGTATAACGTATAACGTATAACGTATAACGTATAACGTATAACGTATAACGTATAACGTACAACGTATAACGTATAACGTATAACGTATAACGTATAACGTATAACGTATAACGCATGACGTATAACGTATAACGTATAACGAATAACGTATAACGTATAACGTATAACGTACAACGTATAACGTATAACGTATAACGTATAACGTATAACGTATAACGTATAACGTATAACGTATAACGTACAACGTATAACGTATAACGTATAACGTATAACGTATGACATGTAATGTATAACGTATAACGTATAACGTATAACGTATAACGAATAACGTATAACGTATAATGTATAACGTACAACGTATAACGTATAACGTATAACGTATAACGTATAACGTATAACGTATAACGTATAACGTATAACGTATAACGTATAACGTATAACGTATAACGTATAACGTATAACGTATAACGTATAACGTATAACGCACATCGTATAACGTATAACATATAACGAATAACGTAAAACGCATAACGTATAACGTATAACGCACATCGTATAACGTATAACATATAACGAATAACGTAAAACGCATAACGTATAACGTATAACGTATAACGTATAACGTATGACGTATAACGTATAACGTATAACGTATAACGTATAACGTATTACGTATAACGTATAACGTATATCATATAACGTATAACCTATGACGTATAACGTATAACGTATAACGTATAACATATAACGTATAACCTATGACGTATAACGTATAACGTATAACGTATAACGTATAACGTATAACGTATAACGTATAACGTATAACGTATAACGTATAACGTATAACGTATAACGTATAACGTATAACGTATAACGTATAACGTATATCGTATAACGTATAACGTATAACGTGTAACGTATAACGTATAACGTATAACGCATAACGTATAACGTATAACGTATAACGTATAAAGTATAACGTATAACGTATAACGTATAACGTATAACGTATAACGTATAACGTATAACGTATAACGTATGACATGTAATGTATAACGTATAACGTATAACGAATAACGTATAACGTATAACGTATAACGTACAACGTATAACGTATAACGTATAACGTATAACGTATAACGTATAACGTATAACGTATAACGTATAACGTATAACGTATAACGTATAACGTATAACGTATAACGTATAACGTATAACGTATAACGTATAACGTATATCGTATAACGTATAACGTATAACGTATAACGTATAACGTATAACGTATAACGTATAACGTATAACGTATAACGTATAACGTATAACGTATTACGTATAACGTATAACATGTAATGTATAACGTATAACGTATAACGTATAACGTATAACGTATAACGTATAACGTATAACGTATAACGTATAACGTATAACGTATAACGTATAACGTACAACGTATAACGTGTAACGGATAACGTATAACGAATAACGTAAAACGTATAACGCATGACGTATAACGTATAACGTATAACGTATAACGTATAACGTATAACGTATAACGTATAACGTATTACGTATAATGTATAACGTATAACGTATAACGTACAACGTATAACGTATAACGTATAACGTATAACGCACATCGTATAACGTATAACATATAACGAATAACGTAGAACGCATAACGTATAACGTATAACGCACATCGTATAACGTATAACATATAACGAATAACGTAAAACGCATAACGTATAACGTATAACGTATAACGTATAACGTATGACGTATAACGTATAACGTATAACGTATAACGTATTACGTATAACGTATAACGTATATCATATAACGTATAACCTATGACGTATAACGTATAACGTATAACGTATAACATATAACGTATAACCTATGACGTATAACGTATAACGTATAACGTATAACGTATAACGTATAAGGTATAACGTATAACGTATAACGTATAACGTATAACGTATAACGTATATCGTATAACGTATAACGTATAACGTGTAACGTATAACGTATAACGTATAACGCATAACGTATAACGTATAACGTATAACGTATAAAGTATAACGTATAACGTATAACGTATAACGTATAACGTATAACGTATAACGTATAACGTATGACATGTAATGTATAACGTATAACGTATAACGAATAACGTATAACGTATAACGTATAACGTACAACGTATAACGTATAACGTATAACGTATAACGAATAACGTATAACGTATAACGTATAACGTACAACGTATAACGTATAACGTATAACGTATAACGTATAACGTATAACGTATAACGTATAACGTATAACGTATATCGTATAACGTATAACGTATAACGTGTAACGTATAACGTATAACGTATAACGCATAACGTATAACGTATAACGTATAACGTATAAAGTATAACGTATAACGTATAACGTATAACGTATAACGTATAACGTATAACGTATAACGTATGACATGTAATGTATAACGTATAACGTATAACGAATAACGTATAACGTATAACGTATAACGTACAACGTATAACGTATAACGTATAACGTATAACGTATAACGTATAACGTATAACGTATAACGTATAACGTATAACGTATAACGTATAACGTATAACGTATAACGTACAACGTACAACGTACAACGTATAACGTATAACGTATAACGTATAACGTATAACGTATAACGTATAACGTATAACGTATAACGTATAACGTATAACGTATAACATGTAATGTATAACGTATAACGTATAACGTATAACGTATAACGTATAACGTATAACGTATAACGTATAACGTATAACGTATAACGTATAACGTATAACGTATAACGTATAACGTATAACGTATAACGTATAACGTATAACGTATAACGTATAACGTATAACGTGTAACGTATAACGTATAACGTATAACGTATAACGTATAACGTATAACGTATAACGTATAACGTATAACGTATAACGTATAACGTATAATGTATAACGTATAACGTATAACGTACAACGTACAACGTATAACGTATAACGTATAACGCATAACGTATAACGTATAACGTATAACGTATAACGTATAACGTATAACGTATAACGTATAACGTATAACGTATAACGTATAACGTATAACGTATAACGTATAACGTACAACGTATAACGTATAACGTATAACGTATAACGTATAACGTATAACGCATGACGTATAACGTATAACGTATAACGAATAACGTATAACGTATAACGTATAACGTACAACGTATAACGTATAACGTATAACGTATAACGTATAACGTATAACGTATAACGTATAACGTATAACGTATAACGTATAACGTATAACGTATAACGTATAACGTATTACGAATGACGTATAACGTATGACGTATAACGTATAACGTATAACGTATAACGTATAACGTATAACGTATAAGGTATAACGTATAACGTGTATCGTAAAACATGTAATGTATAACGTATAACGTATAACGAATAACGTATAACGTATAACGTATAACGTATAACGTATAACGTATAACGTATAACGTATAACGTACAACGTATAACGTATAACGTATCACGTATAACGTATTACGAATAGCGTATAACATATAACGTATAACGTATAACGTAACACCTATAACGTATAACGTATGACGTATAACGTATAACGTATAACATATAACGTATTACGTATAACGTATAACGTATAACATATAACGTATAACCTATGACGTATAACGTATAACGTATAACGTATAACGTATAACGTATAACATGTAATGTATAACGTATAACGTATAATGTGTAACGTATAACGTATAACGTATAACGTACAACGTATAACGTATCACGTATAACGTATTACGAATAACGTATAACGTATAACGTATAACGTAATACCTATAACGTATAAAGTATAACGTATAGCGTACAGCGTATAACGTATAACGTATATCGTATAACGTATAACGTATAACGTATAACGTGTAACGTATAACGTATAACGTATAACGCATAACGTATAACGTATAACGTACAACGTACAACGTACAACGTATAACGTATAACGTATAACGTATAACGTATAACGTATAACGTATAACGTATAACGTATAACGTATAACGTATAACGTATAACATGTAATGTATAACGTATAACGTATAACGTATAACGTATAACGTATAACGTATAACGTATAACGTATAACGTATAACGTATAACGTATAACGTATAACGTATAACGTATAACGTATAACGTATAACGTATAACGTATAACGTATAACGTGTAACGTATAACGTATAACGTATAACGTATAACGTATAACGTATAACGTATAACGTATAACGTATAACGTATAACGTATAACGTATAACGTACAACGTACAACGTACAACGTATAACGTATAACGTATAACGTATAACGTATAACGTATAACGTATAACGTATAACGTATAACATGTAATGTATAACGTATAACGTATAATGTGTAACGTATAACGTATAACGTATAACGTACAACGTATAACGTATCACGTATAACGTATTACGAATGACGTATAACGTATGACGTATAACGTATAACGTATAACGTATAACGTATAACGCATGACGTATAACGTATAACGTATAACGTATAACGTATAACGTATAACGTATAACGTATAACGTATAACGTATAACGTATAACGTATAACGTATAACGTATAACGTATAACGTATAACGTATAACGTATAACGTATAACGTATAACGTATAACGTATAACGTATAACGTGTAACGGATAACGTATAACGAATAACGTAAAACGTATAACGCATGACGTATAACGTATAACGTATAACGTATAACGTATAACGTATAACGTATAACGTATAACGTATAACGTATAACGTATAACGTATAACGTATAACGTATAACGTACAACGTATAACGTATAACGTATAACGTATAACGCACATCGTATAACGTATAACATATAACGAATAACGTAAAACGCATAACGTATAACGTATCACGTATAACGTATAACGTATGACGTATAACGTATAACGTATAACGTATAACGTATTACGTATAACGTATAACGTATAACATATAACGTATAACCTATGACGTATAACGTATAACGTATAACGTATAACATATAACGTATAACCTATGACGTATAACGTATAACGTATAACGTATAACGTATAACGTATAACATGTAATGTATAACGTATAACGTATAGCGTATAACGTATAACGTATAACGTATAACGTATAACGTATAACGTATAACGTATAACGTATAACGTATAACGTATAACGTATAACGTATAACGTATAACGTATAACGTATAACGTATAACGTATAACGTATAACGTATAACGTATAACGTAGAACGTACAACGTATAACGTATCACGTATAACGTATTACGAATGACGTATAACGTATGACGTATAACGTATAACGTATAACGTATAACGTATAACGTATAACGTATAACGTATAACGTATAACGTATAACGTATAACGTATAACGTAAAACATGTAATGTATAACGTATAACGTATAACGAATAACGTATAACGTATAACGTATAACGTATAACGTACAACGTATAACGTATAACGTATAACGTATAACGTATAACGTATAACGAATAACGTATAACGTATAACGTATAACGTACAACGTATAACGTATCACGTATAACGTATTACGAATGACGTATAACGTATGACGTATAACGTATAACGTATAACGTATAACGTATAACGTATAACGTATAACGTATAAGGTATAACGTATAACGTGTAACGTAAAACATGTAATGTATAACGTATAACGTATAACGAATAACGTATAACGTATAACGTATAACGTATAACGTATAACGTACAACGTATAACATGTAATGTATAACGTATAACGTATAATGTATAATGTATAACGTATAACGTATAACTTATAACGTACAACGTATAACGTATAACGTATAACGTATAACGTATAACGTATAACGTATAACGTATAACGTATAACGTATAACGTATAACGTATAACGTACAACGTACAACGTACAACGTAGAACGTATAACGTATAACGTATAACGTATAACGTATAACGTATAACGTATAACGTATAACGTATAACGTATAACGTATAACGTATAACGTATAACGTATAACGTATAACATGTAATGTATAACGTATAAAGTATAATGTATAACGTATAACGTATAACGTATAACGTATAACGTATAACGTATAACGTATAACGTACAACGTATAACGTATCACGTATAACGTATTACGAATGACGTATAACGTATGACGTATAACGTATAACGTATAACGTATAACGTATAACGTATAACGTATAACGTATAACGTATAACGTATAACGTATAACGTATAACGTATAACGTAAAACATGTAATGTATAACGTATAACGTATAACGAATAACGTATAACGTATAACGTATAACGTATAACGTATAACGTACAACGTATAACGTATAACGTATAACGTATAACGTATAACGTATAACGTATAACGTATAACGTATAACGTACAACGTATAACGTATCATGTATAACGTATTACGAATGACGTATAACGTATGACGTATAACGTATAACGTATAACGTATAACGTATAACGTATAACGTATAAGGTATAACGTATAACGTGTATCGTAAAACATGTAATGTATAACGTATAACGTATAACGAATAACGTATAACGTATAACGTATAACGTATAACGTATAACGTATAACGTATAACGTATAACGTACAACGTATAACGTATAACGTATCACGTATAACGTATTACGAATAGCGTATAACATATAACGTATAACGTATAACGTAACACCTATAACGTATAACGTATGACGTATAACGTATAACGTATAACATATAACGTATTACGTATAACGTATAACGTATAACATATAACGTATAACCTATGACGTATAACGTATAACGTATAACGTATAACGTATAACGTATAACATGTAATGTATAACGTATAACGTATAATGTGTAACGTATAACGTATAACGTATAACGTACAACGTATAACGTATCACGTATAACGTATTACGAATAACGTATAACGTATAACGTATAACGTAACACCTATAACGTATAAAGTATAACGTATAGCGTACAGCGTATAACGTATGACGTATATCGTATAACGTATAACGTATAACGTATAACGTATAACGTATAACGAATAACGTATAACGTATAACGTATAACGTACAACGTATAACGTATCACGTATAACGTATTACGAATGACGTATAACGTATGACGTATAACGTATAACGTATAACGTATAACGTATAACGTATAACGTATAAGGTATAACGTATAACGTGTAACGTAAAACATGTAATGTATAACGTATAACGTATAACGAATAACGTATAACGTATAACGTATAACGTATAACGTATAACGTACAACGTATAACATGTAATGTATAACGTATAACGTATAATGTATAATGTATAACGTATAACGTATAACTTATAACGTACAACGTATAACGTATAACGTATAACGTATAACGTATAACGTATAACGTATAACGTATAACGTATAACGTACAACGTATAACGTATCACGTATAACGTATTACGAATGACGTATAACGTATGACGTATAACGTATAACGTATAACGTATAACGTATAACGTATAACGTATAAGGTATAACGTATAACGTGTAACGTAAAACATGTAATGTATAACGTATAACGTATAACGAATAACGTATAACGTATAACGTATAACGTATAACGTATAACGTACAACGTATAACATGTAATGTATAACGTATAACGTATAATGTATAATGTATAACGTATAACGTATAACTTATAACGTACAACGTATAACGTATAACGTATAACGTATAACGTATAACGTATAACGTATAACGTATAACGTATAACGTATAACGTATAACGTATAACGTACAACGTACAACGTACAACGTAGAACGTATAACGTATAACGTATAACGTATAACGTATAACGTATAACGTATAACGTATAACGTATAACGTATAACGTATAACGTATAACGTATAACGTATAACGTATAACGTATAACATGTAATGTATAACGTATAAAGTATAATGTATAACGTATAACGTATAACGTATAACGTATAACGTATAACGTATAACGTATAACGTATAACGTACAACGTATAACGTATCACGTATAACGTATTACGAATGACGTATAACGTATGACGTATAACGTATAACGTATAACGTATAACGTATAACGTATAACGTATAACGTATAACGTATAACGTATAACGTATAACGTATAACGTATAACGTAAAACATGTAATGTATAACGTATAACGTATAACGAATAACGTAAAACGTATAACGTATAACGTATAACGTATAACGTACAACGTATAACGTATAACGTATAACGTATAACGTATAACGTATAACGTATAACGTATAACGTATAACGTACAACGTATAACGTATCATGTATAACGTATTACGAATGACGTATAACGTATGACGTATAACGTATAACGTATAACGTATAACGTATAACGTATAACGTATAAGGTATAACGTATAACGTGTATCGTAAAACATGTAATGTATAACGTATAACGTATAACGAATAACGTATAACGTATAACGTATAACGTATAACGTATAACGTATAACGTATAACGTATAACGTACAACGTATAACGTATAACGTATCACGTATAACGTATTACGAATAGCGTATAACATATAACGTATAACGTATAACGTAACACCTATAACGTATAACGTATGACGTATAACGTATAACGTATAACATATAACGTATTACGTATAACGTATAACGTATAACATATAACGTATAACCTATGACGTATAACGTATAACGTATAACGTATAACGTATAACGTATAACATGTAATGTATAACGTATAACGTATAATGTGTAACGTATAACGTATAACGTATAACGTACAACGTATAACGTATCACGTATAACGTATTACGAATAACGTATAACGTATAACGTATAACGTAACACCTATAACGTATAAAGTATAACGTATAGCGTACAGCGTATAACGTATAACGTATATCGTATAACGTATAACGTATAACGTATAACGTGTAACGTATAACGTATAACGTATAACGCATAACGTATAACGTATAACGTACAACGTACAACGTACAACGTATAACGTATAACGTATAACGTATAACGTATAACGTATAACGTATAACGTATAACGTATAACGTATAACGTATAACGTATAACATGTAATGTATAACGTATAACGTATAACGTATAACGTATAACGTATAACGTATAACGTATAACGTATAACGTATAACGTATAACGTATAACGTATAACGTATAACGTATAACGTATAACGTATAACGTATAACGTGTAACGTATAACGTGTAACGTATAACGTATAACGTATAACGTATAACGTATAACGTATAACGTATAACGTATAACGTATAACGTATAACGTATAACGTATAACGTACAACGTACAACGTACAACGTATAACGTATAACGTATAACGTATAACGTATAACGTATAACGTATAACGTATAACGTATAGCATGTAATGTATAACGTATAACGTATAATGTGTAACGTATAACGTATAACGTATAACGTACAACGTATAACGTATCACGTATAACGTATTACGAATGACGTATAACGTATGACGTATAACGTATAACGTATAACGTATAACGTATAACGCATGACGTATAACGTATAACGTATAACGTATAACGTATAACGTATAACGTATAACGTATAACGTATAACGTATAACGTATAACGTATAACGTATAACGTATAACGTATAACGTATAACGTATAACGTATAACGTATAACGTATAACGTATAACGTATAACGTATAACGTGTAACGGATAACGTATAACGAATAACGTAAAACGTATAACGCATGACGTATAACGTATAACGTATAACGTATAACGTATAACGTATAACGTATAACGTATAACGTATAACGTATAACGTATAACGTATAACGTATAACGTATAACGTACAACGTATAACGTATAACGTATAACGTATAACGCACATCGTATAACGTATAACATATAACGAATAACGTAAAACGCATAACGTATAACGTATCACGTATAACGTATAACGTATGACGTATAACGTATAACGTATAACGTATAACGTATTACGTATAACGTATAACGTATAACATATAACGTATAACCTATGACGTATAACGTATAACGTATAACGTATAACATATAACGTATAACCTATGACGTATAACGTATAACGTATAACGTATAACGTATAACGTATAACATGTAATGTATAACGTATAACGTATAGCGTATAACGTATAACGTATAACGTATAACGTATAACGTATAACGTATAACGTATAACGTATAACGTATAACGTATAACGTATAACGTATAACGTATAACGTATAACGTATAACGTATAACGTATAACGTATAACGTATAACGTATAACGTAGAACGTACAACGTATAACGTATCACGTATAACGTATTACGAATGACGTATAACGTATGACGTATAACGTATAACGTATAACGTATAACGTATAACGTATAACGTATAACGTATAACGTATAACGTATAACGTATAACGTATAACGTAAAACATGTAATGTATAACGTATAACGTATAACGAATAACGTATAACGTATAACGTATAACGTATAACGTACAACGTATAACGTATAACGTATAACGTATAACGTATAACGTATAACGAATAACGTATAACGTATAACGTATAACGTACAACGTATAACGTATCACGTATAACGTATTACGAATGACGTATAACGTATGACGTATAACGTATAACGTATAACGTATAACGTATAACGTATAACGTATAACGTATAAGGTATAACGTATAACGTGTAACGTAAAACATGTAATGTATAACGTATAACGTATAACGAATAACGTATAACGTATAACGTATAACGTATAACGTATAACGTACAACGTATAACATGTAATGTATAACGTATAACGTATAATGTATAATGTATAACGTATAACGTATAACTTATAACGTACAACGTATAACGTATAACGTATAACGTATAACGTATAACGTATAACGTATAACGTATAACGTATAACGTATAACGTATAACGTATAACGTACAACGTACAACGTACAACGTAGAACGTATAACGTATAACGTATAACGTATAACGTATAACGTATAACGTATAACGTATAACGTATAACGTATAACGTATAACGTATAACGTATAACGTATAACGTATAACGTATAACGTATAACATGTAATGTATAACGTATAAAGTATAATGTATAACGTATAACGTATAACGTATAACGTATAACGTATAACGTATAACGTATAACGTACAACGTATAACGTATCACGTATAACGTATTACGAATGACGTATAACGTATGACGTATAACGTATAACGTATAACGTATAACGTATAACGTATAACGTATAACGTATAACGTATAACGTATAACGTATAACGTATAACGTATAACGTATAACGTAAAACATGTAATGTATAACGTATAACGTATAACGAATAACGTATAACGTATAACGTATAACGTATAACGTATAACGTACAACGTATAACGTATAACGTATAACGTATAACGTATAACGTATAACGTATAACGTATAACGTATAACGTACAACGTATAACGTATCATGTATAACGTATTACGAATGACGTATAACGTATGACGTATAACGTATAACGTATAACGTATAACGTATAACGTATAACGTATAAGGTATAACGTATAACGTGTATCGTAAAACATGTAATGTATAACGTATAACGTATAACGAATAACGTATAACGTATAACGTATAACGTATAACGTATAACGTATAACGTATAACGTATAACGTACAACGTATAACGTATAACGTATCACGTATAACGTATTACGAATAGCGTATAACATATAACGTATAACGTATAACGTAACACCTATAACGTATAACGTATGACGTATAACGTATAACGTATAACATATAACGTATTACGTATAACGTATAACGTATAACATATAACGTATAACCTATGACGTATAACGTATAACGTATAACGTATAACGTATAACGTATAACATGTAATGTATAACGTATAACGTATAATGTGTAACGTATAACGTATAACGTATAACGTACAACGTATAACGTATCACGTATAACGTATTACGAATAACGTATAACGTATAACGTATAACGTAACACCTATAACGTATAAAGTATAACGTATAGCGTACAGCGTATAACGTATAACGTATATCGTATAACGTATAACGTATAACGTATAACGTGTAACGTATAACGTATAACGTATAACGCATAACGTATAACGTATAACGTACAACGTACAACGTACAACGTATAACGTATAACGTATAACGTATAACGTATAACGTATAACGTATAACGTATAACGTATAACGTATAACGTATAACGTATAACATGTAATGTATAACGTATAACGTATAACGTATAACGTATAACGTATAACGTATAACGTATAACGTATAACGTATAACGTATAACGTATAACGTATAACGTATAACGTATAACGTATAACGTATAACGTATAACGTATAACGTATAACGTGTAACGTATAACGTATAACGTATAACGTATAACGTATAACGTATAACGTATAACGTATAACGTATAACGTATAACGTACAACGTACAACGTACAACGTATAACGTATAACGTATAACGTATAACGTATAACGTATAACGTATAACGTATAACGTATAACGTATAACGTATAACGTATAACGTATAACGTACAACGTATAACGTATAACGTATAACGTATAACGTATAACGTATAACGTATAACGTATAACGTATAACGTATAACGTATAACGTATAACGTATAACGTATAACGTATAACGTACAACGTACAACGTACAACGTATAACGTATAACGTATAACGTATAACGTATAACGTATAACGTTTAACGTATAACGTATAACGTATAACGTATAACGTATAACGTATAACGTATAACGTATAACGTGTAACGGATAACGTATAACGAATAACGTAAAACGTATAACGCATGACGTATAACGTATAACGTATAACGTATAACGTATAACGTATAACGTATAACGTATAACGTATAACGTATAACGTATAACGTATAACGTATAACGTATAACGTATAACGTATAACGTATAACGTATAACGTATAACGTATAACGTATAACGTATAACGTATAACGTATAACGTATAACGTATAACATGTAATGTATAACGTATAACGTATAACGTATAACGTATAACGTATAACGTATAACGTATAACGTATAACGTATAACGTATAACGTATAACGTATAACGTATAACGTATAACGTATAACGTGTAACGGATAACGTATAACGAATAACGTAAAACGTATAACGCATGACGTATAACGTATAACGTATAACGTATAACGTATAACGTATAACGTATAACGTATAACGTATAACGTATAACGTATAACGTATAACGTATAACGTATAACGTATAACGTACAACGTATAACGTATAACGTATAACGTATAACGCACATCGTATAACGTATAACATATAACGAATAACGTAAAACGCATAACGTATAACGTATAACGTATAACGTATAACGTATGACGTATAACGTATAACGTATAACGTATAACGTATTACGTATAACGTATAACGTATAACATATAACGTATAACCTATGACGTATAACGTATAACGTATAACGTATAACATATAACGTATAACCTATGACGTATAACGTATAACGTATAACATGTAATGTATAACGTATAACGTATAACGTATAACGTATAACGTATAACGTATAACGTATAACGTATAACGTATAACGTATAACGTATAACGTATAACGTATAACGTATAACGTATAACGTATAACGTATAACGTATAACGTGTAACGTATAACGTATAACGTATAACGTATAACGTATAACGTATAACGTATAACGTATAACGTATAACGTATAACGTATAACGTATAACGTACAACGTACAACGTACAACGTATAACGTATAACGTATAACGTATAACGTATAACGTATAACGTATAACGTATAACGTATAACATGTAATGTATAACGTATAACGTATAATGTGTAACGTATAACGTATAACGTATAACGTACAACGTATAACGTATCACGTATAACGTATTACGAATGACGTATAACGTATGACGTATAACGTATAACGTATAACGTATAACGTATAACGCATGACGTATAACGTATAACGTATAACGTATAACGTATAACGTATAACGTATAACGTATAACGTATAACGTATAACGTATAACGTATAACGTATAACGTATAACGTATAACGTATAACGTATAACGTATAACGTATAACGTATAACGTATAACGTATAACGTATAACGTGTAACGGATAACGTATAACGAATAACGTAAAACGTATAACGCATGACGTATAACGTATAACGTATAACGTATAACGTATAACGTATAACGTATAACGTATAACGTATAACGTATAACGTATAACGTATAACGTATAACGTATAACGTACAACGTATAACGTATAACGTATAACGTATAACGCACATCGTATAACGTATAACATATAACGAATAACGTAAAACGCATAACGTATAACGTATCACGTATAACGTATAACGTATGACGTATAACGTATAACGTATAACGTATAACGTATTACGTATAACGTATAACGTATAACATATAACGTATAACCTATGACGTATAACGTATAACGTATAACGTATAACATATAACGTATAACCTATGACGTATAACGTATAACGTATAACGTATAACGTATAACGTATAACATGTAATGTATAACGTATAACGTATAGCGTATAACGTATAACGTATAACGTATAACGTATAACGTATAACGTATAACGTATAACGTATAACGTATAACGTATAACGTATAACGTATAACGTATAACGTATAACGTATAACGTATAACGTATAACGTATAACGTATAACGTATAACGTAGAACGTACAACGTATAACGTATCACGTATAACGTATTACGAATGACGTATAACGTATGACGTATAACGTATAACGTATAACGTATAACGTATAACGTATAACGTATAACGTATAACGTATAACGTATAACGTATAACGTATAACGTAAAACATGTAATGTATAACGTATAACGTATAACGAATAACGTATAACGTATAACGTATAACGTATAACGTACAACGTATAACGTATAACGTATAACGTATAACGTATAACGTATAACGAATAACGTATAACGTATAACGTATAACGTACAACGTATAACGTATCACGTATAACGTATTACGAATGACGTATAACGTATGACGTATAACGTATAACGTATAACGTATAACGTATAACGTATAACGTATAACGTATAAGGTATAACGTATAACGTGTAACGTAAAACATGTAATGTATAACGTATAACGTATAACGAATAACGTATAACGTATAACGTATAACGTATAACGTATAACGTACAACGTATAACATGTAATGTATAACGTATAACGTATAATGTATAATGTATAACGTATAACGTATAACTTATAACGTACAACGTATAACGTATAACGTATAACGTATAACGTATAACGTATAACGTATAACGTATAACGTATAACGTATAACGTATAACGTATAACGTACAACGTACAACGTACAACGTAGAACGTATAACGTATAACGTATAACGTATAACGTATAACGTATAACGTATAACGTATAACGTATAACGTATAACGTATAACGTATAACGTATAACGTATAACGTATAACATGTAATGTATAACGTATAAAGTATAATGTATAACGTATAACGTATAACGTATAACGTATAACGTATAACGTATAACGTATAACGTACAACGTATAACGTATCACGTATAACGTATTACGAATGACGTATAACGTATGACGTATAACGTATAACGTATAACGTATAACGTATAACGTATAACGTATAACGTATAACGTATAACGTATAACGTATAACGTATAACGTATAACGTAAAACATGTAATGTATAACGTATAACGTATAACGAATAACGTATAACGTATAACGTATAACGTATAACGTATAACGTACAACGTATAACGTATAACGTATAACGAATAACGTATAACGTATAACGTATAACGTATAACGTATAACGTACAACGTATAACGTATCATGTATAACGTATTACGAATGACGTATAACGTATGACGTATAACGTATAACGTATAACGTATAACGTATAACGTATAACGTATAAGGTATAACGTATAACGTGTATCGTAAAACATGTAATGTATAACGTATAACGTATAACGAATAACGTATAACGTATAACGTATAACGTATAACGTATAACGTATAACGTATAACGTATAACGTACAACGTATAACGTATAACGTATCACGTATAACGTATTACGAATAGCGTATAACATATAACGTATAACGTATAACGTAACACCTATAACGTATAACGTATGACGTATAACGTATAACGTATAACATATAACGTATTACGTATAACGTATAACGTATAACATATAACGTATAACCTATGACGTATAACGTATAACGTATAACGTATAACGTATAACGTATAACATGTAATGTATAACGTATAACGTATAATGTGTAACGTATAACGTATAACGTATAACGTACAACGTATAACGTATCACGTATAACGTATTACGAATAACGTATAACGTATAACGTATAACGTAACACCTATAACGTATAAAGTATAACGTATAGCGTACAGCGTATAACGTATAACGTATATCGTATAACGTATAACGTATAACGTATAACGTGTAACGTATAACGTATAACGTATAACGCATAACGTATAACGTATAACGTACAACGTACAACGTACAACGTATAACGTATAACGTATAACGTATAACGTATAACGTATAACGTATAACGTATAACGTATAACGTATAACGTATAACGTATAACATGTAATGTATAACGTATAACGTATAACGTATAACGTATAACGTATAACGTATAACGTATAACGTATAACGTATAACGTATAACGTATAACGTATAACGTATAACGTATAACGTATAACGTATAACGTATAACGTATAACGTATAACGTATAACGTGTAACGTATAACGTATAACGTATAACGTATAACGTATAACGTATAACGTATAACGTATAACGTATAACGTATAACGTATAACGTACAAAACGTATAACCAGTACAACGTACAACGTACAACGTATAACGTATAACGTATAACGTATAACGTATAACGTATAACGTATAACGTATAACGATAACGTATAACGTATAACGTATAACGTATAACGTACAACGTATAACGTATAACGTATAACGTATAACGTATAACGTATAACGTATAACGTATAACGTATAACGTATAACGTATAACGTATAACGTATAACGTATACGTATAACGTACAACGTACAACGTACAACGTATAACGTATAACGTATAACGTATAACGTATAACGTATAACGTTTAACGTATAACGTATAACGTATAACGTATAACGTATAACGTATAACGTATAACGTAAAACGTGTAACGGATAACGTATAACGAATAACGTAAAACGTATAACGCATGACGTATAACGTATAACGTATAACGTATAACGTATAACGTATAACGTATAACGTATAACGTATAACGTATAACGTATAACGTATAACGTTTAACGTATAACGTATACGTATAACGTATAACGTATAACGTATAACGTATAACGTATAACGTATAACGTATAACGTATAACGTATAACGTATAACGTATAACATGTAATGTATAACGTATAACGTATAACGTATAACGTTATAACGATAACGTATAACCGTATAACGTATAACGTATAACGTATAACGTATAACGTATAACGTATAACGTATAACGTGTAACGGATAACGTATAACGATAACGTAAAACGTATAACGCATGACGTATAACGTATAACGTATAACGTATAACGTATAACGTATAACGTATAACGTATAACGTATAACGTATAACGTATAACGTATAACGTATAACGTATAACGTACAACGTATAACGTATAACGTATAACGTATAACGCACATCGTATAACGTATAACATATAACGAATAACGTAAACGCATAACGTATAACGTATAACGTATAACGTATAACGTATGACGTATAACGTATAACGTATAACGTATAACGTATTACGTATAACGTATAACGTATAACATATAACGTATAACCTATGACGTATAACGTATAACGTATAACGTATAACATATAACGTATAACCTATGACGTATAACGTATAACGTATAACATGTAATGTATAACGTATAACGTATAACGTATAACGTATAACGTATAACGTATAACGTATAACGTATAACGTATAACGTATAACGTATAACGTATAACGTATAACGTATAACGTATAACGTATAACGCATAACGTATAACGTATAACGTATAACGTATAACGTATAACGTATAACGTATAACGTACAACGTATAACGTATCACGTGTAACGTATTACGAATGACGTATAACGTATGACGTATAACGTATAACGTATAACGTATAACGTATAAGGTATAACGTATAACGTATAACGTATAACGTATAACGTATAACGTAAAACATGTAATGTATAACGTATAACGTATAACGAATAACGTATAGCGTATAACGTATAACGTATAACGTACAACGTATAACGTATAACGTATAACGTATAACGAATGACGTATAACGTATGACGTATAACGTATAACGTATAACGTATAACGTATAACGTATAACGTATAACGTATAACGTATAACGTATAACGTATAACGTATAACGTATAACGTAAAACATGTAATGTATAACGTATAACGTATAACGAATAACGTATAACGTATAACGTATAACGTATAACGTACAACGTATAACGTAGAACGTATAACGTATAACGCATAACGTATAACGTATAACGTATAACGTATAACGTATAACGTATAACGTATAACGTATAACGTATAACGTATAACGTATAACATGTAATGTATAACGTATAACGTATAACGAATAACGTATAACGTATAACGTATAACGTATAACGTATAACGTATAACGTATAACGTATAACGTATAACGTATAACGTATAACGTATAACGTATAACGTATAACGTATAACGTATAACGTATAACGTATAACGTATAACGTATAACGTATAACGTATAACGTATAACGTATAACGTATAACGTATAACGTATAACGTATAACGTATAACGTATAACGTATAACGTATAACGTATAACGTATAACGCATAACGTATAACGTATAACCTATGACGTATAACGTATAACGTATAACGTATAACTAATAACGTATAACGTATAACGAATATCGTAGGACGTATAACGCATAACGTATAACGTATAACGTATAACGTATAACGTATAACTTATGACGTATAACGTATAACGTATAACGTATAACGAATAACGTATAACGTATAACGTATAACAAACAACGTATAACGTATAACGTATAACGTATAACGTATAACGTATAACGTATAACGTATAACATGTAATGTATAACGTATAACGTATAACGAATAACGTATAACGTATAACGTATAACGTACAACGTATAACGTATAACCTATAACGTATAACGTATAACGTAATACGTATAACGTATAACGTATAACATGTAATGTATAAAGTATAACGTATAACGAATAACGTATAACGTATAACGTATAACGTATAACGTACAACGTATAACGTATAACGTATAACGTATAACGTATAACGTATAACGTATAACGTATAACGTATAACGCATAACGTATAACGTATAACCTATGACGTATAACGTATAACGTATAACGTATAACGTGTAACTAATAACGTATAACGTATAACGAATATCGTAGGACGTATAACGCATAACGTATAACGTATAACGTATAACGTATAACGTATAACTTATGACGTATAACGTATAACGTATAACGTATAACGAATAACGTATAACGTATAACGTATAACAAACAACGTATAACGTATAACGTATGACGTATAACGTATAACGTATAACGTATAACGTATAACATGTAATGTATAACGTATAACGTATACCGAATAACGTATAACGTATAACGTATAACGTACAACGTATAACGTATAACGTATAACGTATAACGTATTACGTATAACGTATAACGTATAACGTATAACGTATAACGTATAACGTATAACGTATAACGTACAACGTACAACGTACAACGTATAACGTATAACGTATAACGTATAACGTATAACGTATAACGTATAACGTGTAACGTATAACGTATAACGTATAACGTATAACGTATAACGTATAACGTATAACGTATAACGTATAACGTATAACGTATAACGTGTAACGCATACCGAATAACGTATAACGTGTAACGAAGAACGCATAACGCATAACGTATAACGTATATCGTATAACGTATAATGTATAACGTATAACGTATAACGTATAACGTATAACGTATAACGTATAACGTATAACGTATAACGTATAACGTATAACGTATAACGTATAACGTATAACGTATAACGTATAACGTATAACGTATAACGTATAACGTATAACGTATAACGTATAACATGTAATGTATAACGTATAACGTATAACGTATAACGTATAACGTATAACGTATAACGTATAACGTATAACGTATAACGTATAACGTATAACGTATAACGTATAACGTATAACGTATAACGTACAACGTACAACGTACAACGTAGAACGTATAACGTATAACGTATAACGTATAACGTATAACGTATAACGTATAACGTATAACGTATAGCGTATAACGTATAACGTATAACGTATAACGTATAACGTATAACATGTAATGTATAACGTATAAAGTATAATGTATAACGTATAACGTATAACGTATAACGTATAACGTATAACGTATAACGTATAACGTATAACGTACAACGTATAACGTATCACGTATAACGTATTACGAATGACGTATAACGTATGACGTATAACGTATAACGTATAACGTATAACGTATAACGTATAACGTATAACGTATAACGTATAACGTATAACGTATAACGTATAACGTATAACGTAAAACATGTAATGTATAACGTATAACGTATAACGAATAACGTATAACGTATAACGTATAACGTATAACGTATAACGTACAACGTATAACGTATAACGTATAACGAATAACGTATAACGTATAACGTATAACGTATAACGTATAACGTACAACGTATAACGTATCATGTATAACGTATTACGAATGACGTATAACGTATGACGTATAACGTATAACGTATAACGTATAACGTATAACGTATAACGTATAACGTATAAGGTATAACGTATAACGTGTATCGTAAAACATGTAATGTATAACGTATAACGTATAACGAATAACGTATAACGTATAACGTATAACGTATAACGTATAACGTATAACGTATAACGTATAACGTACAACGTATAACGTATAACGTATCACGTATAACGTATTACGAATAGCGTATAACATATAACGTATAACGTATAACGTAACACCTATAACGTATAACGTATGACGTATAACGTATAACGTATAACATATAACGTATTACGTATAACGTATAACGTATAACATATAACGTATAACCTATGACGTATAACGTATAACGTATAACGTATAACGTATAACGTATAACATGTAATGTATAACGTATAACGTATAATGTGTAACGTATAACGTATAACGTATAACGTACAACGTATAACGTATCACGTATAACGTATTACGAATAACGTATAACGTATAACGTATAACGTAACACCTATAACGTATAAAGTATAACGTATAGCGTACAGCGTATAACGTATAACGTATATCGTATAACGTATAACGTATAACGTATAACGTGTAACGTATAACGTATAACGTATAACGCATAACGTATAACGTATAACGTACAACGTACAACGTACAACGTATAACGTATAACGTATAACGTATAACGTATAACGTATAACGTATAACGTATAACGTATAACGTATAACGTATAACGTATAACATGTAATGTATAACGTATAACGTATAACGTATAACGTATAACGTATAACGTATAACGTATAACGTATAACGTATAACGTATAACGTATAACGTATAACGTATAACGTATAACGTATAACGTATAACGTATAACGTATAACGTATAACGTATAACGTGTAACGTATAACGTATAACGTATAACGTATAACGTATAACGTATAACGTATAACGTATAACGTATAACGTATAACGTATAACGTACAACGTATAACGTACAACGTACAACGTACAACGTATAACGTATAACGTATAACGTAGAACGTATAACGTATAACGTATAACGTATAACGTATAACGTATAACGTATAACGTATAACGTATAACGTACAACGTATAACGTATAACGTATAACGTATAACGTATAACGTATAACGTATAACGTATAACGTATAACGTATAACGTATAACGTATAACGTATAACGTAGAACGTATAACGTACAACGTACAACGTACAACGTATAACGTATAACGTATAACGTATAACGTATAACGTATAACGTTTAACGTATAACGTATAACGTATAACGTATAACGTATAACGTATAACGTATAACGTAAAACGTGTAACGGATAACGTATAACGAATAACGTAAAACGTATAACGCATGACGTATAACGTATAACGTATAACGTATAACGTATAACGTATAACGTATAACGTATAACGTATAACGTATAACGTATAACGTATAACGTATAACGTATAACGTATAACGTATAACGTATAACGTATAACGTATAACGTATAACGTATAACGTATAACGTATAACGTATAACGTATAACGTATAACGTATAACATGTAATGTATAACGTATAACGTATAACGTATAACGTATAACGTATAACGTATAACGTATAACGTATAACGTATAACGTATAACGTATAACGTATAACGTATAACGTATAACGTGTAACGGATAACGTATAACGAATAACGTAAAACGTATAACGCATGACGTATAACGTATAACGTATAACGTATAACGTATAACGTATAACGTATAACGTATAACGTATAACGTATAACGTATAACGTATAACGTATAACGTATAACGTACAACGTATAACGTATAACGTATAACGTATAACGCACATCGTATAACGTATAACATATAACGAATAACGTAAAACGCATAACGTATAACGTATAACGTATAACGTATAACGTATGACGTATAACGTATAACGTATAACGTATAACGTATTACGTATAACGTATAACGTATAACATATAACGTATAACCTATGACGTATAACGTATAACGTATAACGTATAACATATAACGTATAACCTATGACGTATAACGTATAACGTATAACATGTAATGTATAACGTATAACGTATAACGTATAACGTATAACGTATAACGTATAACGTATAACGTATAACGTATAACGTATAACGTATAACGTATAACGTATAACGTATAACGTATAACGTATAACGCATAACGTATAACGTATAACGTATAACGTATAACGTATAACGTATAACGTATAACGTACAACGTATAACGTATCACGTGTAACGTATTACGAATGACGTATAACGTATGACGTATAACGTATAACGTATAACGTATAACGTATAAGGTATAACGTATAACGTATAACGTATAACGTATAACGTATAACGTAAAACATGTAATGTATAACGTATAACGTATAACGAATAACGTATAGCGTATAACGTATAACGTATAACGTACAACGTATAACGTATAACGTATAACGTATAACGAATGACGTATAACGTATGACGTATAACGTATAACGTATAACGTATAACGTATAACGTATAACGTATAACGTATAACGTATAACGTATAACGTATAACGTATAACGTATAACGTAAAACATGTAATGTATAACGTATAACGTATAACGAATAACGTATAACGTATAACGTATAACGTATAACGTACAACGTATAACGTAGAACGTATAACGTATAACGCATAACGTATAACGTATAACGTATAACGTATAACGTATAACGTATAACGTATAACGTATAACGTATAACGTATAACGTATAACATGTAATGTATAACGTATAACGTATAACGAATAACGTATAACGTATAACGTATAACGTATAACGTATAACGTATAACGTATAACGTATAACGTATAACGTATAACGTATAACGTATAACGTATAACGTATAACGTATAACGTATAACGTATAACGTATAACGTATAACGTATAACGTATAACGTATAACGTATAACGTATAACGTATAACGTATAACGTATAACGTATAACGTATAACGTATAACGTATAACGTATAACGTATAACGTATAACGCATAACGTATAACGTATAACCTATGACGTATAACGTATAACGTATAACGTATAACTAATAACGTATAACGTATAACGAATATCGTAGGACGTATAACGCATAACGTATAACGTATAACGTATAACGTATAACGTATAACTTATGACGTATAACGTATAACGTATAACGTATAACGAATAACGTATAACGTATAACGTATAACAAACAACGTATAACGTATAACGTATAACGTATAACGTATAACGTATAACGTATAACGTATAACATGTAATGTATAACGTATAACGTATAACGAATAACGTATAACGTATAACGTATAACGTACAACGTATAACGTATAACCTATAACGTATAACGTATAACGTAATACGTATAACGTATAACGTATAACATGTAATGTATAAAGTATAACGTATAACGAATAACGTATAACGTATAACGTATAACGTATAACGTACAACGTATAACGTATAACGTATAACGTATAACGTATAACGTATAACGTATAACGTATAACGTATAACGCATAACGTATAACGTATAACCTATGACGTATAACGTATAACGTATAACGTATAACGTGTAACTAATAACGTATAACGTATAACGAATATCGTAGGACGTATAACGCATAACGTATAACGTATAACGTATAACGTATAACGTATAACTTATGACGTATAACGTATAACGTATAACGTATAACGAATAACGTATAACGTATAACGTATAACAAACAACGTATAACGTATAACGTATGACGTATAACGTATAACGTATAACGTATAACGTATAACATGTAATGTATAACGTATAACGTATACCGAATAACGTATAACGTATAACGTATAACGTACAACGTATAACGTATAACGTATAACGTATAACGTATTACGTATAACGTATAACGTATAACGTATAACGTATAACGTATAACGTATAACGTATAACGTATAACGTATAACGTACAACGTACAACGTACAACGTATAACGTATAACGTATAACGTATAACGTATAACGTATAACGTATAACGTGTAACGTATAACGTATAACGTATAACGTATAACGTATAACGTATAACGTATAACGTATAACGTATAACGTATAACGTATAACGTGTAACGCATACCGAATAACGTATAACGTGTAACGAAGAACGCATAACGCATAACGTATAACGTATATCGTATAACGTATAATGTATAACGTATAACGTATAACGTATAACGTATAACGTATAACGTATAACGTATAACGTATAACGTATAACGTATAACGTATAACGTATAACGTATAACGCATAACGTATAACGTATAACGTATAACGTATAACGTATAACGTATAACGTATAACGTACAACGTATAACGTATCACGTATACCGTATTACGAATGACGTATAACGTATGACGAATAACGTATAACGTATAACGTATAACGTATAAGGTATAACGTATAACGTATAACGTATAACGTATAACGTAAAACATGTAATGTATAACGTATAACGTATAACGAATAACGTATAACGTATAACGTATAACGTATAACGTACAACGTATAACGTATAACGTATAACGTATAACGTATAACGTATAACGTATAACGTATAACGTATAACGTATAACGTATAACGTACAACGTATAACGTATCACGTATAACGTATAACGAAGAACGCATAACGCATAACGTATAACGTATATCGTATAACGTATAATGTATAACGTATAACGTATAACGTATAACGTATAACGTATAACGTATAACGTATAACGTATAACGTATAACGTATAACGTATAACGTATAACGTATAACGTATAACGTATAACGCATAACGTATAACGTATAACGTATAACGTATAACGTATAACGTATAACGTATAACGTACAACGTATAACGTATCACGTATACCGTATTACGAATGACGTATAACGTATGACGTATAACGTATAACGTATAACGTATAACGTATAAGGTATAACGTATAACGTATAACGTATAACGTATAACGTATAACGTAAAACATGTAATGTATAACGTATAACGTATAACGAATAACGTATAACGTATAACGTATAACGTAGAACGTACAACGTATAACGTAGAACGTATAACGTATAACGTATAACGTATAACGTATAACGTATAACGTATAACGTATAACGTATAACGTATAACGTATAACGTATAACGTATAACGTATAACGTATAACGTATAACGTATAACGTATAACGTGTAACGGATAACGTATAACGTATAACGTGTAACGGATAACGTATAACGAATAACGTATAACGTATAACGTATAACGTATAACGTATAACGTATAACGTATAACGTATAACGTATGACATGTAATGTATAACGTATAACGTATAACGAATAACGTATAACGTATAACGTATAACGTACAACGTATAACGTATAACGTATAACGTATAACGTATAACGTATAACGTATAACGTACAACGTATAACGTATAACGTATAACGTATAACGTATAACGTATAACGTATGACATGTAATGTATAACGTATAACGTATAACGAATAACGTATAACGTATAATGTATAACGTACAACGTATAACGTATAACGTATAACGTATAACGTATAACGTATAACGTATAACGTATAACGTATAACGTATAACGTATAACGTATAACGTATAACGTATAACGTATAACGTATAACGTATAACGTACAACGTACAACGTAAAACGTATAACGTATAACGTATAACGTATAACGTATAACGTATAACGTATATCGTATAACGTATAACGTATAACGTATAACGTATAACGTATAACGTACAACGTATAACGTATAACGTATAACGTATAACGTATAACGTATAACGTATAACGTATAACGTATAACGTATAACGTATAACGTATAACGTATAACGTATAACGTATAACGTATAACGTACAACGTACAACGTACAACGTATAACGTATAACGTATAACGTATAACGTATAACGTATAACGTATAACGTATAACGTATAACGTATAACGTATAACGTATAACGTATAACGTATAACGTATAACGTGTAACGGATAACGTATAACGAATAACGTAAAACGTATAACGCATGACGTATAACGTATAACGTATAACGTATAACGTAAAACGTATAACGTATAACGTATAACGTATAACGTGTAACGTATAACGTATAACGTATAACGTATAACGTATAACGTATAACGTATAACGTATAACGTATAACGTATAACGTATAACGTATAACGTATAACATGTAATGTATAACGTATAACGTATAACGTATAACGTATAACGTATAACGTATAACGTATAACGTATAACGTATAACGTATAACGTATAACGTATAACGTATAACGTATAACGTATAACGTATAACGTATAACGTATAACGTGTAACGGATAACGTATAACGAATAACGTAAAACGTATAACGCATGACGTATAACGTATAACGTATAACGTATAACGTATAACGTATAACGTATAACGTATAACGTATAACGTATAACGTATAACGTATAACGTATAACGTATAACGTACAACGTATAACGTATAACGTATAACGTATAACGCACATCGTATAACGTATAACATATAACGAATAACGTAAAACGCATAACGTATAACGTATAACGTATAACGTATAACGTATGACGTATAACGTATAACGTATAACGTATAACGTATTACGTATAACGTATAACGTATAACATATAACGTATAACCTATGACGTATAACGTATAACGTATAACGTATAACATATAACGTATAACCTATGACGTATAACGTATAACGTATAACGTATAACGTATAACGTATAACATGTAATGTATAACGTATAACGTATAACGTATAACGTATAACGTATAACGTATAACGTATAACGTATAACGTATAACGTATAACGTATAACGTATAACGTATAACGTATAACGTATAACGTATAACGTATAACGTATAACGTATAACGTATAACGTATAACGTATAACGTATAACGTATAACGTATAACGTAGAACGTACAACGTATAACGTATCACGTATAACGTATTACGAATGACGTATAACGTATGACGTATAACGTATAACGTATAACGTATAACGTATAACGTATAACGTATAACGTATAACGTATAACGTATAACGTATAACGTATAACGTATAACGTATAACGTAAAACATGTAATGTATAACGTATAACGTATAACGAATAACGTATAACGTATAACGTATAACGTATAACGTACAACGTATAACGTATAACGTATAACGTATAACGTATAACGTATAACGTATAACGTATAACGTATAACGTATAACGTACAACGTATAACGTATCACGTATAACGTATTACGAATGACGTATAACGTATGACGTATAACGTATAACGTATAACGTATAACGTATAACGTATAACGTATAAGGTATAACGTATAACGTGTAACGTAAAACATGTAATGTATAACGTATAACGTATAACGAATAACGTATAACGTATAACGTATAACGTATAACGTATAACGTACAACGTATAACGTATAACGTATCACGTATAACGTATTACGAATAGCGTATAACGTATAACGTATAACGTATAACGTAACACCTATAACGTATAACGTATGACGTATAACGTATAACGTATAACGTATAACGTATAACGTATAACGTATAACGTAGAACGTACAACGTATAACGTATCACGTATAACGTATTACGAATGACGTATAACGTATGACGTATAACGTATAACGTATAACGTATAACGTATAACGTATAACGTATAACGTATAACGTATAACGTATAACGTATAACGTATAACGTATAACGTAAAACATGTAATGTATAACGTATAACGTATAACGAATAACGTATAACGTATAACGTATAACGTATAATGTACAACGTATAACGTATAACGTATAACGTATAACGTATAACGTATAACGTATAACGTATAACGTATAACGTATAACGTATAACGTATAACGTATAACGTATAACGTATAACGTACAACGTACAACGTACAACGTATAACGTATAACGTATAACGTATAACGTATAACGTATAACGTATAACGTATAACGTATAACGTATAACGTATAACGTATAACGTATAACGTACAACGTATAACGTATAACGTATAACGTATAACGTATAACGTATAACGTATAACGTATAACGTGTAACGTATAACGTATAACGTATAACGTATAACGTATAACGTATAACGTACAACGTACAACGTACAACGTACAACGTATAACGTATAACGTATAACGTATAACGTATAACGTATAACGTATAACGTATAACGTATAACGTATAACGTATAACGTATAACGTATAACGTATAACGTGTAACGGATAACGTATAACGAATAACGTAAAACGTATAACGCATGACGTATAACGTATAACGTATAACGTATAACGTAAAACGTATAACGTATAACGTATAACGTATAACGTGTAACGTATAACGTATAACGTATAACGTATAACGTATAACGTATAACGTATAACGTATAACGTATAACGTATAACGTATAACGTATAACGTATAACGTATAACATGTAATGTATAACGTATAACGTATAACGTATAACGTATAACGTATAACGTATAACGTATAACGTATAACGTATAACGTATAACGTATAACGTATAACGTATAACGTATAACGTATAACGTATAACGTATAACGTATAACGTGTAACGGATAACGTATAACGAATAACGTAAAACGTATAACGCATGACGTATAACGTATAACGTATAACGTATAACGTATAACGTATAACGTATAACGTATAACGTATAACGTATAACGTATAACGTATAACGTATAACGTATAACGTATAACGTACAACGTATAACGTATAACGTATAACGTATAACGCACATCGTATAACGTATAACATATAACGAATAACGTAAAACGCATAACGTATAACGTATAACGTATAACGTATAACGTATGACGTATAACGTATAACGTATAACGTATAACGTATTACGTATAACGTATAACGTATAACATATAACGTATAACCTATGACGTATAACGTATAACGTATAACGTATAACATATAACGTATAACCTATGACGTATAACGTATAACGTATAACGTATAACGTATAACGTATAACATGTAATGTATAACGTATAACGTATAACGTATAACGTATAACGTATAACGTATAACGTATAACGTATAACGTATAACGTATAACGTATAACGTATAACGTATAACGTATAACGTATAACGTATAACGTATAACGTATAACGTATAACGTATAACGTATAACGTATAACGTATAACGTATAACGTATAACGTATAACGTATAACGTATAACGTAGAACGTACAACGTATAACGTATCACGTATAACGTATTACGAATGACGTATAACGTATGACGTATAACGTATAACGTATAACGTATAACGCATAACGTATAACGTATAACGTATAACGTATAACGTATAACGTATAACGTATAACGTAAAACATGTAATGTATAACGTATAACGTATAACGAATAACGTATAACGTATAACGTATAACGTATAACGTACAACGTATAACGTATAACGTATAACGTATAACGTATAACGTATAACGTTTAACGGATAACGTATAACGAATAACGTAAAACGTATAACGCATGACGTATAACGTATAACGTATAACGTATAACGTATAACGTATAACGTATAACGTATAACGTATAACGTATAACGTATATCATGTAATGTATAACGTATAACGTATAATGTATAACGTATAACGTATAACGTATAACGTACAACGTATAACGTATCACGTATAACGTATTACGAATAACGTATAACGTATAACGTATAACGTATAACGTAACACCTATAACGTATAACGTATGACGTATAACGTATAACGTATAACGTATAACGTATTACGTATAACGTATAACGTATAACATATAACGTATAACCTATGACGTATAACGTATAACGTATAACGTATAACGTATAACGTATAACATGTAATGTATAACGTATAACGTATAATGTGTAACGTATAACGTATAACGTATAACGTACAACGTATAACGTATCACGTATAACGTATTACGAATAACGTATAACGTATAACGTATAACGTAACACCTATAACGTATAAAGTATAACGTATAGCGTACAACGTATAACGTATAACGTATATCGTATGACGTATAACGTATAACGTATAACGTATAACGTATAACGTATAACGTATAACGTATAACGTATAACGTATAACGTATAACGTATAACGTAAAACATGTAATGTATAACGTATAACGTATAACGAATAACGTATAACGTATAACGTATAACGTATAACGTACAACGTATAACGTAGAACGTATAACGTATAACGTATAACGTATAACGTATAACGTATAACGTATAACGTATAACGTATAACGTATAACGTATAACGTATAACGTATAACGTATAACATGTAATGTATAACGTATAACGTATAACGAATAACGTATAACGTATAACGTATAACGTATAACGTATAACGTATAACGTATAACGTATAACGTATAACGTATAACGTATAACGTATAACGTATAACGTATAACGTATAACGTATAACGTATAACGTATAACGTATAACGTATAACGTATAACGTATAACGTATAACGTATAACGTATAACGTATAACGTATAACGTATAACGTATAACGTATAACGTATAACGTAGAACGTATAACGTATAACGTATAACGTATAACGTATAACGTATAACGTATAACGTATAACGTATAACGTATAACGTATAACGTATAACGTATAACGCATAACGTATAACGTATAACCTATGACGTATAACGTATAACGTATAACGTATAACTAATAACGTATAACGTATAACGAATATCGTAGGACGTATAACGCATAACGTATAACGTATAACGTATAACGTATAACGTATAACTTATGACGTATAACGTATAACGTATAACGTATAACGAATAACGTATAACGTATAACGTATAACAAACAACGTATAACGTATAACGTATAACGTATAACGTATAACGTATAACGTATAACGTATAACATGTAATGTATAACGTATAACGTATAACGAATAACGTATAACGTATAACGTATAACGTACAACGTATAACGTATAACGTATAACGTATAACGTATTACGTATAACGTATAACGTATAACGTATAACGTATAACGTATAACGTATAACGTATAACGTATAACGTATAACGTACAACGTACAACGTACAACGTATAACGTATAACGTATAACGTATAACGTATAACGTATAACGTATAACGTGTAACGTATAACGTATAACGTATAACGTATAACGTATAACGTATAACGTATTACGTATAACGTATAACGTTTAACGGATAACGTATAACGAATAACGTAAAACGTATAACGCATGACGTATAACGTATAACGTATAACGTATAACGTATAACGTATAACGTATAACGTATAACGTATAACGTATAACGTATATCATGTAATGTATAACGTATAACGTATAATGTATAACGTATAACGTATAACGTATAACGTACAACGTATAACGTATCACGTATAACGTATTACGAATAACGTATAACGTATAACGTATAACGTATAACGTAACACCTATAACGTATAACGTATGACGTATAACGTATAACGTATAACGTATAACGTATTACGTATAACGTATAACGTATAACATATAACGTATAACCTATGACGTATAACGTATAACGTATAACGTATAACGTATAACGTATAACATGTAATGTATAACGTATAACGTATAATGTGTAACGTATAACGTATAACGTATAACGTACAACGTATAACGTATCACGTATAACGTATTACGAATAACGTATAACGTATAACGTATAACGTAACACCTATAACGTATAAAGTATAACGTATAGCGTACAACGTATAACGTATAACGTATATCGTATGACGTATAACGTATAACGTATAACGTATAACGTATAACGTATAACGTATAACGTATAACGTATAACGTATAACGTATAACGTAAAACATGTAATGTATAACGTATAACGTATAACGAATAACGTATAACGTATAACGTATAACGTATAACGTACAACGTATAACGTAGAACGTATAACGTATAACGTATAACGTATAACGTATAACGTATAACGTATAACGTATAACGTATAACGTATAACGTATAACGTATAACGTATAACGTATAACATGTAATGTATAACGTATAACGTATAACGAATAACGTATAACGTATAACGTATAACGTATAACGTATAACGTATAACGTATAACGTATAACGTATTACGAATAACGTATAACGTATAACGTACAACGTATAACGTATCACGTATAACGTATTACGAATAACGTATAACGTATAACGTATAACGTAACACCTATAACGTATAAAGTATAACGTATAGCGTACAACGTATAACGTATAACGTATATCGTATGACGTATAACGTATAACGTATAACGTATAACGTATAACGTATAACGTATAACGTATAACGTATAACGTATTACGTATAACGTATAACGTTTAACGGATAACGTATAACGAATAACGTAAAACGTATAACGCATGACGTATAACGTATAACGTATAACGTATAACGTATAACGTATAACGTATAACGTATAACGTATAACGTATAACGTATATCATGTAATGTATAACGTATAACGTATAATGTATAACGTATAACGTATAACGTATAACGTACAACGTATAACGTATCACGTATAACGTATTACGAATAACGTATAACGTATAACGTATAACGTATAACGTAACACCTATAACGTATAACGTATGACGTATAACGTATAACGTATAACGTATAACGTATTACGTATAACGTATAACGTATAACATATAACGTATAACGTATAACGTATAACGTATAACGTATAACGTATAACGTATAACGTATAACGTATAACGTATAACGTATATCATGTAATGTATAACGTATAACGTATAATGTATAACGTATAACGTATAACGTATAACGTACAACGTATAACGTATCACGTATAACGTATTACGAATAACGTATAACGTATAACGTATAACGTATAACGTAACACCTATAACGTATAACGTATGACGTATAACGTATAACGTATAACGTATAACGTATTACGTATAACGTATAACGTATAACATATAACGTATAACCTATGACGTATAACGTATAACGTATAACGTATAACGTATAACGTATAACATGTAATGTATAACGTATAACGTATAATGTGTAACGTATAACGTATAACGTATAACGTACAACGTATAACGTATCACGTATAACGTATTACGAATAACGTATAACGTATAACGTATAACGTAACACCTATAACGTATAAAGTATAACGTATAGCGTACAACGTATAACGTATAACGTATATCGTATGACGTATAACGTATAACGTATAACGTATAACGTATAACGTATAACGTATAACGTATAACGTATAACGTATAACGTATAACGTATAACGTAAAACATGTAATGTATAACGTATAACGTATAACGAATAACGTATAACGTATAACGTATAACGTATAACGTACAACGTATAACGTAGAACGTATAACGTATAACGTATAACGTATAACGTATAACGTATAACGTATAACGTATAACGTATAACGTATAACGTATAACGTATAACGTATAACGTATAACATGTAATGTATAACGTATAACGTATAACGAATAACGTATAACGTATAACGTATAACGTATAACGTATAACGTATAACGTATAACGTATAACGTATAACGTATAACGTATAACGTATAACGTATAACGTATAACGTATAACGTATAACGTATAACGTATAACGTATAACGTATAACGTATAACGTATAACGTATAACGTATAACGTATAACGTATAACGTATAACGTATAACGTATAACGTATAACGTATAACGTAGAACGTATAACGTATAACGTATAACGTATAACGTATAACGTATAACGTATAACGTATAACGTATAACGTATAACGTATAACGTATAACGTATAACGTATAACGCATAACGTATAACGTATAACCTATGACGTATAACGTATAACGTATAACGTATAACTAATAACGTATAACGTATAACGAATATCGTAGGACGTATAACGCATAACGTATAACGTATAACGTATAACGTATAACGTATAACTTATGACGTATAACGTATAACGTATAACGTATAACGAATAACGTATAACGTATAACGTATAACAAACAACGTATAACGTATAACGTATAACGTATAACGTATAACGTATAACGTATAACGTATAACATGTAATGTATAACGTATAACGTATAACGAATAACGTATAACGTATAACGTATAACGTACAACGTATAACGTATAACGTATAACGTATAACGTATTACGTATAACGTATAACGTATAACGTATAACGTATAACGTATAACGTATAACGTATAACGTATAACGTATAACGTACAACGTACAACGTACAACGTATAACGTATAACGTATAACGTATAACGTATAACGTATAACGTATAACGTGTAACGTATAACGTATAACGTATAACGTATAACGTATAACGTATAACGTATTACGTATAACGTATAACGTTTAACGGATAACGTATAACGAATAACGTAAAACGTATAACGCATGACGTATAACGTATAACGTATAACGTATAACGTATAACGTATAACGTATAACGTATAACGTATAACGTATAACGTATATCATGTAATGTATAACGTATAACGTATAATGTATAACGTATAACGTATAACGTATAACGTACAACGTATAACGTATCACGTATAACGTATTACGAATAACGTATAACGTATAACGTATAACGTATAACGTAACACCTATAACGTATAACGTATGACGTATAACGTATAACGTATAACGTATAACGTATTACGTATAACGTATAACGTATAACATATAACGTATAACCTATGACGTATAACGTATAACGTATAACGTATAACGTATAACGTATAACATGTAATGTATAACGTATAACGTATAATGTGTAACGTATAACGTATAACGTATAACGTACAACGTATAACGTATCACGTATAACGTATTACGAATAACGTATAACGTATAACGTATAACGTAACACCTATAACGTATAAAGTATAACGTATAGCGTACAACGTATAACGTATAACGTATATCGTATGACGTATAACGTATAACGTATAACGTATAACGTATAACGTATAACGTATAACGTATAACGTATAACGTATAACGTATAACGTAAAACATGTAATGTATAACGTATAACGTATAACGAATAACGTATAACGTATAACGTATAACGTATAACGTACAACGTATAACGTAGAACGTATAACGTATAACGTATAACGTATAACGTATAACGTATAACGTATAACGTATAACGTATAACGTATAACGTATAACGTATAACGTATAACGTATAACATGTAATGTATAACGTATAACGTATAACGAATAACGTATAACGTATAACGTATAACGTATAACGTATAACGTATAACGTATAACGTATAACGTATAACGTATAACGTATAACGTATAACGTATAACGTATAACGTATAACGTATAACGTATAACGTATAACGTATAACGTATAACGTATAACGTATAACGTATAACGTATAACGTATAACGTATAACGTATAACGTATAACGTATAACGTAGAACGTATAACGTATAACGTATAACGTATAACGTATAACGTATAACGTATAACGTATAACGTATAACGTATAACGTATAACGTATAACGTATAACGTATAACGCATAACGTATAACGTATAACCTATGACGTATAACGTATAACGTATAACGTATAACTAATAACGTATAACGTATAACGAATATCGTAGGACGTATAACGCATAACGTATAACGTATAACGTATAACGTATAACGTATAACTTATGACGTATAACGTATAACGTATAACGTATAACGAATAACGTATAACGTATAACGTATAACAAACAACGTATAACGTATAACGTATAACGTATAACGTATAACGTATAACGTATAACGTATAACATGTAATGTATAACGTATAACGTATAACGAATAACGTATAACGTATAACGTATAACGTATAACGTATAACGTATAACGTATAACGTATAACGTATAACGTATAACGTATAACGTAAAACATGTAATGTATAACGTATAACGTATAACGAATAACGTATAACGTATAACGTATAACGTATAACGTATAACGTACAACGTATAACGTAGAACGTCTAACGTATAACGTATAACGTATAACGTATAACGTATAACGTATAACGTATAACGTATAACGTATAACGTATAACGTATAACGTATAACGTATAACATGTAATGTATAACGTATAACGTATAACGAATAACGTATAACGTATAACGTATAACGTATAACGTATAACGTATAACGTATAACGTATAACGTATAACGTATAACGTATAACGTATAACGTATAACGTATAACGTATAACGTATAACGTATAACGTATAACGTATAACGTATAACGTATAACGTATAACGTATAACGTATAACGTATAACGTATAACGTATAACGTATAACGTATAACGTATAACGTAGAACGTATAACGTATAACGTATAACGTATAACGTATAACGTATAACGTATAACGTATAACGTATAACGTATAACGTATAACGTATAACGTATAACGTATAACGCATAACGTATAACGTATAACCTATGACGTATAACGTATAACGTATAACGTATAACTAATAACGTATAACGTATAACGAATATCGTAGGACGTATAACGCATAACGTATAACGTATAACGTATAACGTATAACGTATAACTTATGACGTATAACGTATAACGTATAACGTATAACGAATAACGTATAACGTATAACGTATAACAAACAACGTATAACGTATAACGTATAACGTATAACGTATAACGTATAACGTATAACGTATAACATGTAATGTATAACGTATAACGTATAACGAATAACGTATAACGTATAACGTATAACGTACAACGTATAACGTATAACGTATAACGTATAACGTATTACGTATAACGTATAACGTATAACGTATAACGTATAACGTATAACGTATAACGTACAACGTACAACGTACAACGTATAACGTATAACGTATAACGTATAACGTATAACGTATAACGTATAACGTGTAACGTATAACGTATAACGTATAACGTATAACGTATAACGTATAACGTATAACGTATAACGTATAACGTATAACGTATAACGTGTAACGCATACCGAATAACGTATAACGTGTAACGAAGAACGCATAACGCATAACGTATAACGTATATCGTATAACGTATAATGTATAACGTATAACGTATAACGTATAACGTATAACGTATAACGTATAACGTATAACGTATAACGTATAACGTATAACGTATAACGTATAACGTATAACGTATAACGTATAACGCATAACGTATAACGTATAACGTATAACGTATAACGTATAACGTATAACGTATAACGTACAACGTATAACGTATCACGTGTAACGTATTACGAATGACGTATAACGTATGACGTATAACGTATAACGTATAACGTATAACGTATAAGGTATAACGTATAACGTATAACGTATAACGTATAACGTAAAACATGTAATGTATAACGTATAACGTATAACGAATAACGTATAGCGTATAACGTATAACGTATAACGTACAACGTATAACGTATAACGTATAACGTATAACGTATAACGTATAACGTATAACGTATAACGTATAACGTATAACGTACAACGTATAACGTATCACGTATAACGTATAACGAATGACGTATAACGCATGACGTATAACGTATAACGTATAACGTATAACGTATAACGTATAACGTATAACGTATAACGTATAACGTATAACGTATAACGTATAACGTATAACGTATAACGTATAACGTAAAACATGTAATGTATAACGTATAACGTATAACGAATAACGTATAACGTATAACGTATAACGTATAACGTACAACGTATAACGTAGAACGTATAACGTATTACGTATAACGTATAACGTATAACGTATAACGTATAACGTATAACGTATAACGTATAACGTATAACGTATAACGTATAACGTATAACGTATAACGAATAACGTATAACGTATAACGTATAACGTATAACGTATAACGTATAACGTATAACGTATAACGTATAACGTATAACGTATAACGTATAACGTATAACGTATAACGTATAACGTATAACGTATAACGTATAACGTATAACGTATAACGTATAACGTATAACGTATAACGTATAACGTATAACGTATAACGTATAACGTATAACGTATAACGTATAACGTATAACGTATAACGTATAACGTATAACGTATAACGTATAACGTATAACGTATAACGTATAACGTATAACGTATAACGTATAACGTATAACGCATAACGTATAACGTATAACCTATGACGTATAACGTATAACGTATAACGTATAACTAATAACGTATAACGTATAACGAATATCGTAGGACGTATAACGCATAACGTATAACGTATAACGTATAACGTATAACGTATAACTTATGACGTATAACGTATAACGTATAACGTATAACGAATAACGTATAACGTATAACGTATAACAAACAACGTATAACGTATAACGTATAACGTATAACGTATAACGTATAACGTATAACGTATAACGTATAACGTATAACGTATAACGTATAACGTATAACGTATAACGTATAACGTATAACATGTAACGTATAACGTATAACGTATAACGAATAACGTATAACGTATAACGTATAACGTATAACGTATAACGTATAACGTATAACGTATAACGTATAACGTATAACGTATAACGTATAACGTATAACGTATAACGTATAACGTATAACGTATAACGTATAACGTATAACGTATAACGTATAACGTATAACGTATAACGTATAACGTATAACGTATAACGTATAACGTATAACGTATAACGTATAACGTATAACGTATAACGTATAACGTATAACGTATAACGTATAACTAATAACGTATAACGTATAACGAATATCGTAGGACGTATAACGCATAACGTATAACGTATAACGTATAACGTATAACGTATAACTTATGACGTATAACGTATAACGTATAACGTATAACGAATAACGTATAACGTATAACGTATAACAAACAACGTATAACGTATAACGTATGACGTATAACGTATAACGTATAACGTATAACGTATAACATGTAATGTATAACGTATAACGTATACCGAATAACGTATAACGTATAACGTATAACGTACAACGTATAACGTATAACGTATAACGTATAACGTATTACGTATAACGTATAACGTATAACGTATAACGTATAACGTATAACGTATAACGTATAACGTATAACGTATAACGTACAACGTACAACGTACAACGTATAACGTATAACGTATAACGTATAACGTATAACGTATAACGTATAACGTGTAACGTATAACGTATAACGTATAACGTATAACGTATAACGTATAACGTATAACGTATAACGTATAACGTATAACGTATAACGTGTAACGCATACCGAATAACGTATAACGAGTAACGAAGAACGCATAACGCATAACGTATAACGTATATCGTATAACGTATAATGTATAACGTATAACGTATAACGTATAACGTATAACGTATAACGTATAACGTATAACGTATAACGTATAACGTATAACGTATAACGTATAACGTATAACGTATAACGTATAACGCATAACGTATAACGTATAACGTATAACGTATAACGTATAACGTATAACGTATAACGTACAACGTATAACGTATCACGTATACCGTATTACGAATGACGTATAACGTATGACGTATAACGTATAACGTATAACGTATAACGTATAACGTATAACGTATAACGTATAACGTATAACGTATAACGTATAACGTATAACGTACAACGTACAACGTACAACGTATAACGTATAACGTATAACGTATAACGTATAACGTATAACGTATAACATGTAATGTATAACGTATAACGTATAACGAATAACGTATAACGTATAACGTATAACGTAAAACGTATAACGCATGACGTATAACATATAACGTATAACGTATAACGTATAACGTATAACGTATAACGTATAACGTATAACGTAAAACGTATAACGCATGACGTATAACGTATGACGTATAACGTATAACGTATAACGTATAACGTATAACGTATAACGTATAACGTATAACGTATAACGTATAACGTATAACGTATAACGTATAACGTATAACGTATAACGTATAACGTATAACGTATAACGTATAACGTATAACGTATAACGTATAACATGTAATGTATAACGTATAACGTATAACGTATAACGTATAACGTATAACGTATAACGTATAACGTATAACGTATAACGTATAACGTATAACGTATAACGTATAACGTATAACGTATAACGTATAACGTGTAACGGATAACGTATAACGAATAACATAAAACGTATAACGCATGACGTATAACGTATAACGTATAACGTATAACGTATAACGTATAACGTATAACGTATAACGTATAACGTATAACGTATAACGTATAACGTATAACGTATAACGTACAACGTATAACGTATAACGTATAACGTATAACGCACATCGTATAACGTATAACATATAACGAATAACGTAAAACGCATAACGTATAACGTATAACGTATAACGTATAACGTATGACGTATAACGTATAACGTATAACGTATAACGTATTACGTATAACGTATAACGTATAACATATAACGTATAACCTATGACGTATAACGTATAACGTATAACGTATAACATATAACGTATAACCTATGACGTATAACGTATAACGTATAACGTATAACGTATAACGTATAACATGTAATGTATAACGTATAACGTATAACGTATAACGTATAACGTATAACGTATAACGTATAACGTATAACGTATAACGTATAACGTATAACGTATAACGTATAACGTATAACGTATAACGTATAACGTATAACGTATAACGTATAACGTATAACGTATAACGTATAACGTATAACGTATAACGTATAACGTATAACGTATAACGTATAACGTACAACGTATAACGTATCACGTATAACGTATTACGAATGACGTATAACGTATGACGTATAACGTATAACGTATAACGTATAACGTATAACGTATAACGTATAACGTATAACGTATAACGTATAACGTATAACGTATAACGTATAACGTAAAACATGTAATGTATAACGTATAACGTATAACGAATAACGTATAACGTATAACGTATAACGTATAACGTACAACGAATAACGTATAACGTATAACGTATAACGTATATCGTATAACGTATAACGTATAACGTATAACGTATAACGTATAACGTATAACGTATAACATGTAATGTATAACGTATAACGTATAACGTATAACGTATAACGTATAACGCATAACGTATAACGTATAACGTATAACGTATAACGTATAACGTATAACGTATAACGTACAACGTATAACGTATCACGTGTAACGTATTACGAATGACGTATAACGTATGACGTATAACGTATAACGTATAACGTATAACGTATAAGGTATAACGTATAACGTATAACGTATAACGTATAACGTAAAACATGTAATGTATAACGTATAACGTATAACGAATAACGTATAGCGTATAACGTATAACGTATAACGTACAACGTATAACGTATAACGTATAACGTATAACGTATAACGTATAACGTATAACGTATGACGTATAACGTATAACGTATAACGTATAACGTATAACGTATAACGTATAACGTATAACGTATAACGTATAACGTATAACGTATAACGTATAACGTATAACGTATAACGTATATCGTATAACGTATAACGTATAACGTATAACGTATAACGCATAACGTCTAACGTATAACCTATGACGTATAACGTATAACGTATAACGTATAACTAATAACGTATAACGTATAACGAATATCGTAGGACGTATAACGCATAACGTATAACGTATAACGTATAACGTATAACGTATAACGTATAACGTATAACGTAAAACATGTAATGTATAAAGTATAACGTATAACGAATAACGTATAACGTATAACGTATAACGTATAACGTACAACGTATAACGTATAACGTATAACGTATAACGTATAACGTATAACGTATAACGTATAACGTATAACGTATAACGTATAACGTATAACGTATAACGTATAACGTATAACGTATAACATGTAATGTATAACGTATAACGTATAACGAATAACGTATAACGTATAACGTAGAACGTATAACGTATAACGTATAACGTATAACGTATAACGTATAACATATAACGTATAACGTATATCGTATAACGTATAACGTATAACGTATAACGTATAACGTATAACGTATGACGTATAACGTATAACGTATAACGTATAACGTATAACGTATAACGTATAACGCATAACGTATAACGTATAACCTATGACGTATAACGTATAACGTATAACGTATAACGTATAACTTATGACGTATAACGTATAACGTATAACGTATAACGAATATCGTATAACGTATAACGTATAACGAACAACGTATAACGTATAACGTATAACGTATAACGTATAACGTATAACGTATAACGTATAACGTATAACGTATAGCATGTAATGTATAACGCATAACGTATAACGAATAACGTATAACGTATAACGTATAACGTACAACGTATAACGTATAACGTATAACGTATAACGCATAACGTATAACGTATAACGTATAACGTATAACGTATAACGTATAACGTATAACCTATGACGTATAACTTATAACGTATAACGTATAACGTATAACGTACAACGTATAACGTATCACGTATAACGTATTACGAATAACGTATAACGTATGACGTATAACGTATAACGTATAACGTATAACGTATAACGTATAACGTATAACGTATAACGTATAACGTATAACGTATAACGTATAACGTATAACGTAAAACATGTAATGTATAACGTATAACGTATAACGAATAACGTATAACGTATAACGTATAACGTATAACGTATAACGTATAACGTATAACGTATAACGTATAACGCATAACGTATAACGTATAACCTATGACGTATAACGTATAACGTATAACGTATAACGTATAACTTATGACGTATAACGTATAACGTATAACGTATAACGAATATCGTATAACGTATAACGTATAACGAACAACGTATAACGTATAACGTATAACGTATAACGTATAACGTATAACGTATAACGTATAACGTACAACGTATAACGTATAACGTATAACGTATAACGTATAACGTATAACGTATAACGTATAACGTATAACGTATAACGTATAACGTATAACGTATAACGTACAACGTACAACGTACAACGTATAACGTAGAACGTATAACATATAATGTATAACGTATAACGTATAACGTAAAACATGTAATGTATAACGTATAACGTATAACGAATAACGTATAACGTATAACGTATAACGTATAACGTATAACGTATAACGTATAACGTATAACGTATAACGTATAACGTATAACGTATAACGTGTAACGCATACCGAATAACGTATAACGTGTAACGAAGAACGCATAACGCATAACGTATAACGTATAACGTATAACGTATAACGTATAACTTATGACGTATAACGAATAACGTATAACGTATAACGTATAACGTATAACGAATAACGTATAACGTATAACGTATAACGTACAACGTATAACGTATAACGTATAACGTATAACGTATAACGTATAACGTATAACGTATAACGTATAACGTATAACGTATAACGTACAACGTACAACGTACAACGTACAACGTAGAACGTATAACGTATAACGTATAACGTATAACGTATAACGTATAACGTATAACGTATAACGTATAACGTATAACGTATAACGTATAACGTATAACGTATAACGTATAACGTATAACGTATAACGTATAAAGTATAACGTATAACGTATAACGTATAACGTATAACGTATAACGTATAACGTATAACGTATAACATGTAATGTATAACGTATAACGTATAACGTATAACGTATAACGAATAACGTATAACGTATAACGCATCACGTATAACGTATTACGAATAACGTATAACGTATGACGTATAACGTATAACGTATAACGTATAACGTATAACGTATAACGTATAACATGTAATGTACAACGTATAACGTATAACGAATAACGTATAACGTATAACGTATAACGTACAACGTATAACGTATAACGTATAACGTATAACGTATAGCGTATCACGTATAACGTATTACGAATAACGTATAACGTATGACGTATAACGTATAACGTATAACGTATAACGTATAACGTATAACGTATAACGTATAACGTATAACGTATAACGTATAACGTATAACGTATAACATGTAATGTATAACGTATAACGTATATCGAATAACGTATAACGTATAACGTATAACGTACAACGTATAACGTATAACGTATAACGTATAACGTATAACGTATAACGTATAACGTATAACGTATAACGTATAACGTATAACGTATAACGTATAACGTATAACGTATAACGTATAACATGTAATGTATAACGTATAACGTATAACGTATAACGTATAACGTACAACGTATAACGTATAACGTATAACGTATAACGTATAACGTATATCGTATAACGTATAACGTATAACGTTTAACGTATAACGTATAACGTACAACGTATAACGTACAACGTATAACGTACAACGTATAACGTACAACGTATAACGTACAACGTATAACGTATAAAGTATAACGTATAGCGTACAACGTATAACGTATAACGTATATCGTATAACGTATAACGTATAACGTATAACGTATAACGTATAACGTATAACGTATAACGTATAACGTATAACGTATAACGTATAACGTATAACGTATAACGTATAACGTATAACGTATAACGTATAACGTATAACGCATAACGTATAACGCATAACGTATAACGCATAACGTATAACGTATAACGTATAACGTATAACGTATAACGTATAACGTATAACGTATAACGTATAACGTATAACGTATAACGTATAACGTATAACGTATAACGTATAACGTATATCGTATAACGTATAACGTATAACGTATAACGTATAACGCATAACGTCTAACGTATAACCTATGACGTATAACGTATAACGTATAACGTATAACTAATAACGTATAACGTATAACGAATATCGTAGGACGTATAACGCATAACGTATAACGTATAACGTATAACGTATAACGTATAACGTATAACGTATAACGTAAAACATGTAATGTATAAAGTATAACGTATAACGAATAACGTATAACGTATAACGTATAACGTATAACGTACAACGTATAACGTATAACGTATAACGTATAACGTATAACGTATAACGTATAACGTATAACGTATAACGTATAACGTATAACGTATAACGTATAACGTATAACGTATAACGTATAACATGTAATGTATAACGTATAACGTATAACGAATAACGTATAACGTATAACGTAGAACGTATAACGTATAACGTATAACGTATAACGTATAACGTATAACATATAACGTATAACGTATATCGTATAACGTATAACGTATAACGTATAACGTATAACGTATAACGTATGACGTATAACGTATAACGTATAACGTATAACGTATAACGTATAACGTATAACGCATAACGTATAACGTATAACCTATGACGTATAACGTATAACGTATAACGTATAACGTATAACTTATGACGTATAACGTATAACGTATAACGTATAACGAATATCCTATAACGTATAACGTATAACGAACAACGTATAACGTATAACGTATAACGTATAACGTATAACGTATAACGTATAACGTATAACGTATAACGTATAGCATGTAATGTATAACGCATAACGTATAACGAATAACGTATAACGTATAACGTATAACGTACAACGTATAACGTATAACGTATAACGTATAACGCATAACGTATAACGTATAACGTATAACGTATAACGTATAACGTATAACGTATAACCTATGACGTATAACTTATAACGTATAACGTATAACGTATAACGTACAACGTATAACGTATCACGTATAACGTATTACGAATAACGTATAACGTATGACGTATAACGTATAACGTATAACGTATAACGTATAACGTATAACGTATAACGTATAACGTATAACGTATAACGTATAACGTATAACGTATAACGTAAAACATGTAATGTATAACGTATAACGTATAACGAATAACGTATAACGTATAACGTATAACGTATAACGTATAACGTACAACGTATAACGTATAACGTATAACGTATAACGTATAACGTATAACGTATAACGTATAACGTATAACGTACAACGTATAACGTATCACGTATAACGTATTACGAATAACGTATAACGTATGGCGTATAACGTATAACGTATAACGTATAACGTATAACGTGTAACGTATATCGTATAACGTATAACGTATAACGTATAACGTATAACGTATAACGTATAACGTATAACGTATAACGTATAACGTATAAAGTATAACGTATAACGTATAACGTATAACGTATAACGTATAACGTATAACGTATAACGCATAACGTATAACGTATAACGTATAACGTATAACCTATGACGTATAACGTATAACGTATAACCTATGACGTATAACGTATAACATATAATGTATAACGTATAACGTATAACGTACAACGTATAACGTATCACGTATAACGTATAACGTATAACGTATAACGTATAACGTATAACGTATAACGTATAACGTATAACGTATAACGTATAACGTATAACGTACAACGTATAACGTATCACGTATAACGTATTACGAATAACGTATAACGTATGACGTATAACGTATAACGTATAACGTATAACGTATAACGTATAACGTATAACGTATAACGTATAACGTATAACGTATAACGTATAACGTATAACGAATAACGTATAACGTATAACGTATAACGTATAACGTATAACGTATAACGTATAACGTACAACGTATAACGTATCACGTATAACGTATTACGAATGACGTATAACGTATGACGTATAACGTATAACGTATAACGTATAACGTATAACGTATAACGTATAACGTATAACGTATAACGTATAACGTATAACGTATAACGTAAAACATGTAATGTATAACGTATAACGTATAACGAATAACGTATAATGTATAACGTATAACGTATAACGTACAACGTATAACGTATAACGTATAACGTATAACGTATAACGTATAACGTATAACGTATAACGTATAACGTATAACGTATAACGTATAACGTATAACGTATAACGTATAACGTATAACGTATAACGTATAACGTATAACGTATAACGTATAACGTATAACGTATAACGTATAACGTATAACGTATAACGTATAACATGTAATGTATAACGTATAACGTACAACGTACAACGTACAACGTACAACGTACAACGTATAACGTATAACGTATAAGGTATAACGTATAACGTATAACGTATAACGTATAACGTATAACGAATAACGTATAACGTATAACGTATAACGTATAACGTATAACGTATAAAGTATAACGTATAACGTATAACGTATAACGTATAACGTATAACGTATAGCGTATAACGCATAACGTATAACGTATAACGTATAACGTATAACCTATGACGTATAACGTATAACATATAATGTATAACGTATAACGTATAACGTATAACGTACAACGTATAACGTATCACGTATAACGTATTACGAATAACGTATGACGTATGACGTATAACGTATAACGTATAACGTATAACGTATAACGTATAACGTATAACGTATAACGTATAACGTACAACGTACAACGTACAACGTACAACGTACAACGTATAACGTATAACGTATAACGTATAACGTATAACGTATAACGTATAACGTATAACGTATAACGTACAACGTATAACGTATAACGTATAACGTATAACGTATAACGTATAACGTATAACGTATAACGTATAACGTATAACGTATAACGTACAACGTACAACGTACAACGTACAACGTATAACGTATAACGTATAACGTATAACGTATAACGTATAACGTATAACGTATAACGTATAACGTATAACGTATAACGTATAACGTATAACGTATAACGTATAACGTATAACGTATAAAGTATAACGTATAACGTATAACGTATAACGTATAACGTATAACGTATAACGTATAACATGTAATGTATAACGTATAACGTATAACGTATAACGAATAACGTATAACGTATAACGCATCACGTATAACGTATTACGAATAACGTATAACGTATGACGTATAACGTATAACGTATAACGTATAACGTATAACGTATAACGTATAACGTATAACATGTAATGTACAACGTATAACGTATAACGAATAACGTATAACGTATAACGTATAACGTACAACGTATAACGTATAACGTATAACGTATAACGTATAGCGTATCACGTATAACGTATTACGAATAACGTATAACGTATGACGTATAACGTATAACGTATAACGTATAACGTATAACGTATAACGTATAACGTATAACGTATAACGTATAACGTATAACGTATAACGTATAACATGTAATGTATAACGTATAACGTATATCGAATAACGTATAACGTATAACGTATAAGGTACAACGTATAACGTATAACGTATAACGTATAACGTATAACGTATAACGTATAACGTATAACGTATAACGTATAACGTATAACGTATAACGTATAACGTATAACGTATAACGTATAACATGTAATGTATAACGTATAACGTATAACGTATAACGTATAACGTACAACGTATAACGTATAACGTATAACGTATAACGTATAACGTATATCGTATAACGTATAACGTATAACGTATAACGTATAACGTATAACGTATAACGTATAACGTATAACGTATAACGTATAACGTATAACGTATAACGTATAACATGTAATGTATAACGTATAACGTATAACGAATAACGTATAACGTATAACGTAGAACGTATAACGTATAACGTATAACGTATAACGTATAACGTATAACATATAACGTATAACGTATAACGTATAACGTATAACGTATAACGTATAACGTATAACGTATAACGTATAACGTATAACGCATAACGTATAACGTATAACCTATGACGTATAACGTATAACGTATAACGTATAACGTATAACTTATGACGTATAACGTATAACGTATAACGTATAACGAATATCGTATAACGTATAACGTATAACGAACAACGTATAACGTATAACGTATAACGTATAACGTATAACGCATAACGTATAACGTATAACGTATAACGTATAGCATGTAATGTATAACGCATAACGTATAACGTATAACGTATAACGTATAACGTATAACGTATAACGTATAACCTATGACGTATAACTTATAACGTATAACGTATAACGTATAACGTACAACGTATAACGTATCACGTATAACGTATTACGAATAACGTATAACGTATGACGTATAACGTATAACGTATAACGTATAACGTATAACGTATAACGTATAACGTATAACGTATAACGTATAACGTATAACGTATAACGTATAACGTAAAACATGTAATGTATAACGTATAACGTATAACGAATAACGTATAACGTATAACGTATAACGTATAACGTATAACGTACAACGTATAACGTATAACGTATAACGTATAACGTATAACGTATAACGTATAACGTATAACGTATAACGTACAACGTATAACGTATCACGTATAACGTATTACGAATAACGTATAACGTATGGCGTATAACGTATAACGTATAACGTATAACGTATAACGTGTAACGTATATCGTATAACGTATAACGTATAACGTATAACGTATAACGTATAACGTATAACGTATAACGTATAACGTATAACGTATAAAGTATAACGTATAACGTATAACGTATAACGTATAACGTATAACGTATAACGTATAACGCATAACGTATAACGTATAACGTATAACGTATAACCTATGACGTATAACGTATAACGTATAACCTATGACGTATAACGTATAACATATAATGTATAACGTATAACGTATAACGTACAACGTATAACGTATCACGTATAACGTATAACGTATAACGTATAACGTATAACGTATAACGTATAACGTATAACGTATAACGTATAACGTATAACGTATAACGTACAACGTATAACGTATCACGTATAACGTATTACGAATAACGTATAACGTATGACGTATAACGTATAACGTATAACGTATAACGTATAACGTATAACGTATAACGTATAACGTATAACGTATAACGTATAACGTATAACGTATAACGAATAACGTATAACGTATAACGTATAACGTATAACGTATAACGTATAACGTATAACGTACAACGTATAACGTATCACGTATAACGTATTACGAATGACGTATAACGTATGACGTATAACGTATAACGTATAACGTATAACGTATAACGTATAACGTATAACGTATAACGTATAACGTATAACGTATAACGTATAACGTAAAACATGTAATGTATAACGTATAACGTATAACGAATAACGTATAATGTATAACGTATAACGTATAACGTACAACGTATAACGTATAACGTATAACGTATAACGTATAACGTATAACGTATAACGTATAACGTATAACGTATAACGTATAACGTATAACGTATAACGTATAACGTATAACGTATAACGTATAACGTATAACGTATAACGTATAACGTATAACGTATAACGTATAACGTATAACGTATAACGTATAACGTATAACATGTAATGTATAACGTATAACGTACAACGTACAACGTACAACGTACAACGTACAACGTATAACGTATAACGTATAAGGTATAACGTATAACGTATAACGTATAACGTATAACGTATAACGAATAACGTATAACGTATAACGTATAACGTATAACGTATAACGTATAAAGTATAACGTATAACGTATAACGTATAACGTATAACGTATAACGTATAGCGTATAACGCATAACGTATAACGTATAACGTATAACGTATAACCTATGACGTATAACGTATAACATATAATGTATAACGTATAACGTATAACGTATAACGTACAACGTATAACGTATCACGTATAACGTATTACGAATAACGTATGACGTATGACGTATAACGTATAACGTATAACGTATAACGTATAACGTATAACGTATAACGTATAACGTATAACGTACAACGTACAACGTACAACGTACAACGTACAACGTATAACGTATAACGTATAACGTATAACGTATAACGTATAACGTATAACGTATAACGTATAACGTACAACGTATAACGTATAACGTATAACGTATAACGTATAACGTATAACGTATAACGTATAACGTATAACGTATAACGTATAACGTACAACGTACAACGTACAACGTACAACGTATAACGTATAACGTATAACGTATAACGTATAACGTATAACGTATAACGTATAACGTATAACGTATAACGTATAACGTATAACGTATAACGTATAACGTATAACGTATAACGTATAAAGTATAACGTATAACGTATAACGTATAACGTATAACGTATAACGTATAACGTATAACATGTAATGTATAACGTATAACGTATAACGTATAACGAATAACGTATAACGTATAACGCATCACGTATAACGTATTACGAATAACGTATAACGTATGACGTATAACGTATAACGTATAACGTATAACGTATAACGTATAACGTATAACGTATAACATGTAATGTACAACGTATAACGTATAACGAATAACGTATAACGTATAACGTATAACGTACAACGTATAACGTATAACGTATAACGTATAACGTATAGCGTATCACGTATAACGTATTACGAATAACGTATAACGTATGACGTATAACGTATAACGTATAACGTATAACGTATAACGTATAACGTATAACGTATAACGTATAACGTATAACGTATAACGTATAACGTATAACATGTAATGTATAACGTATAACGTATATCGAATAACGTATAACGTATAACGTATAAGGTACAACGTATAACGTATAACGTATAACGTATAACGTATAACGTATAACGTATAACGTATAACGTATAACGTATAACGTATAACGTATAACGTATAACGTATAACGTATAACGTATAACATGTAATGTATAACGTATAACGTATAACGTATAACGTATAACGTACAACGTATAACGTATAACGTATAACGTATAACGTATAACGTATATCGTATAACGTATAACGTATAACGTATAACGTATAACGTATAACGTATAACGTATAACGTATAACGTATAACGTATAACGTATAACGTATAACGTATAACATGTAATGTATAACGTATAACGTATAACGAATAACGTATAACGTATAACGTAGAACGTATAACGTATAACGTATAACGTATAACGTATAACGTATAACATATAACGTATAACGTATAACGTATAACGTATAACGTATAACGTATAACGTATAACGTATAACGTATAACGTATAACGTATAACGCATAACGTATAACGTATAACCTATGACGTATAACGTATAACGTATAACGTATAACGTATAACTTATGACGTATAACGTATAACGTATAACGTATAACGAATATCGTATAACGTATAACGTATAACGAACAACGTATAACGTATAACGTATAACGTATAACGTATAACGTATAACGTATAACGTATAACGTATAACGTATAGCATGTAATGTATAACGCATAACGTATAACGAATAACGTATAACGTATAACGTATAACGTATAACGTATAGCATGTAATGTATAACGCATAACGTATAACGAATAACGTATAACGTATAACGTATAACGTATAACGTATAACGTATAACGTAAAACATGTAATGTATAACGTATAACGTATAACGAATAACGTGTAACGTATAACGTATAACGTATAACGTATAACGTACAACGTATAACGTATAACGTATAACGTATAACGTATAACGTACAACGTATAACGTATAACGTATAACGTATAACGTATAACGTATAACGTATAACGTATAACGTATAACGTATAACGCATAACGTATAACGTATAACGTATAACGTATAACGTAGAACGTATAACGTATAACGTATAACGTATAACGTATAACGTATAACATATAACGTATAACGTATAACGTATAACGTATAACGTATAACGTATAACGTATAACGTATAACGTATAACGTATAACGCATAACGTATAACGTATAACCTATGACGTATAACGTATAACGTATAACGTATAACGTATAACTTATGACGTATAACGTATAACGTATAACGTATAACGAATATCGTATAACGTATAACGTATAACGAACAACGTATAACGTATAACGTATAACGTATAACGTATAACGTATAACGTATAACGTATAACGTATAACGTATAGCATGTAATGTATAACGCATAACGTATAACGAATAACGTATAACGTATAACGTATAACGTATAACGTATAGCATGTAATGTATAACGCATAACGTATAACGAATAACGTATAACGTATAACGTATAACGTATAACGTATAACGTATAACGTAAAACATGTAATGTATAACGTATAACGTATAACGAATAACGTGTAACGTATAACGTATAACGTATAACGTATAACGTACAACGTATAACGTATAACGTATAACGTATAACGTATAACGTACAACGTATAACGTATAACGTATAACGTATAACGTATAACGTATAACGTATAACGTATAACGTATAACGTATAACGCATAACGTATAACGTATAACGTATAACGTATAACGTATAACGTATAACGTATAACGTATAACCTATGACGTATAACCTATGACGTATAACTTATAACGTATAACGTATAACGTATAACGTACAACGTATAACGTATCACGTATAACGTATTACGAATAACGTATAACGTATGACGTATAACGTATAACGTATAACGTATAACGTATAACGTATAACGTATAACGTATAACGTATAACGTATAACGTATAACGTAAAACATGTAATGTATAACGTATAACGTATAACGAATAACGTATAACGTATAACGTATAACGTATAACGTATAACGTATAACGTACAACGTATAACGTATAACGTATAACGTATAACGTATAACGTATAACGTATAACGTATAACGTATAACGTATAACGTACAACGTATAACGTATCACGTATAACGTATTACGAATAACGTATAACGTATGGCGTATAACGTATAACGTATAACGTATAACGTATAACGTGTAACGTATATCGTATAACGTATAACGTATAACGTATAACGTATAACGTATAACGTATAACGTATAACGTATAACGTATAACGTATAAAGTATAACGTATAACGTATAACGTATAACGTATAACGTATAACGTATAACGTATAACGCATAACGTATAACGTATAACGTATAACGTATAACCTATGACGTATAACGTATAACATATAATGTATAACGTATAACGTATAACGTACAACGTATAACGTATCACGTATAACGTATTACGAATAACGTATGACGTATGACGTATAACGTATAACGTATAACGTATAACGTATAACGTATAACGTATAACGTATAACGTATAACGTATAACGTATAACGCATAACGTATAACGTATAACGTATAACGTATAACGTATAACGTATAACGCATAACGTATAACCTATGACGTATAACGTATAACGTATTACGAATAACGTATGACGTATGACGTATAACGTATAACGTATAACGTATAACGTATAACGTATAACGTATAACGTATAACGTATAACGTATAACGTATAACGTACAACGTATAACGTATCACGTATAACGTATTACGAATAACGTATAACGTATGACGTATAACGTATAACGTATAACGTATAACGTATAGCATGTAATGTATAACGCATAACGTATAACGAATAACGTATAACGTATAACGTATAACGTATAACGTATAACGTATAACGTAAAACATGTAATGTATAACGTATAACGTATAACGAATAACGTATAACGTATAACGTATAACGTATAACGTATAACGTACAACGTATAACGTATAACGTATAACGTATAACGTATAACGTACAACGTATAACGTATAACGTATAACGTATAACGTATAACGTATAACGTATAACGTATAACGTATAACGTATAACGCATAACGTATAACGTATAACGTATAACGTATAACGTATAACGTATAACGTATAACCTATGACGTATAACCTATGACGTATAACTTATAACGTATAACGTATAACGTATAACGTACAACGTATAACGTATCACGTATAACGTATTACGAATAACGTATAACGTATGACGTATAACGTATAACGTATAACGTATAACGTATAACGTATAACGTATAACGTATAACGTATAACGTATAACGTATAACGTATAACGTAAAACATGTAATGTATAACGTATAACGTATAACGAATAACGTATAACGTATAACGTATAACGTATAACGTATAACGTACAACGTATAACGTATAACGTATAACGTATAACGTATAACGTATAACGTATAACGTATAACGTATAACGTATAACGTACAACGTATAACGTATCACGTATAACGTATTACGAATAACGTATAACGTATGGCGTATAACGTATAACGTATAACGTATAACGTATAACGTGTAACGTATATCGTATAACGTATAACGTATAACGTATAACGTATAACGTATAACGTATAACGTATAACGTATAACGCATAACGTATAACGTATAACGTACAACGTATAACGTATAACGTATAACGTATAACGTATAACGTACAACGTATAACGTATAACGTATAACGTATAACGTATAACGTACAACGTATAACGTATAACGTATAACGTATAACGTATAACGTATAACGTATAACGCATAACGTATAACGTATAACGTATAACGTATAACCTATGACGTATAACGTATAACGCATAACGTATAACCTATGACGTATAACGTATAACGTATTACGAATAACGTATGACGTATGACGTATAACGTATAACGTATAACGTATAACGTATAACGTATAACGTATAACGTATAACGTATAACGTATAACGTATAACGTATAACGTATAACGTATAACGTACAACGTATAACGTATCACGTATAACGTATTACGAATAACGTATAACGTATGACGTATAACGTATAACGTATAACGTATAACGTATAACATGAAATGTATAACGTATAAAGTATAACGTATAACGTATAACGTATAACGTATAACGTATAACGTATAACGTATAACGTATAACATGTAATGTATAACGTATAACGTATAACGTTTAACGTATAACGTATAACGTATAACGTATAACGTATAACGTATAACGTATAACGTATAACGTATAACGTATAACGTATAACGTATAACGTATAACGTATAACGTATAACGTATAACGTATAACGTATAACGTATAACGTATAACGTATAACGTATAACGTATAACGTAAAACATGTAATGTATAACGTATAACGTATAACGAATAACGTATAACGTATAACGTATAACGTATAACGTATAACGTATAACGTACAACGTATAACGTATAACGTATAACGTATAACGAACAACGTATAACGTATAACGTATAACGTATAACGTATAACGTATAACGTATAACGTATATCGTATAACGTATAACGTATAACGTATAACGTATAACGTATAACGTACAACGTATAACGTACAACGTATAACGTACAACGTATAACGTACAACGTATAACGTACAACGTATAACGTACAACGTATAACGTATAACGTATAACGTATAACGTATAACGTATAACGTATAACGTATAACGTATAACGTATAACGTATAACGTATAACGTATAACGCATAACGTATAACGCATAACGTATAACGCATAACGTATAACGCATAACGTATAACGTATAACGTATAACGTATAACGTATAACGTATAACGTATAACGTATAACGTATAACGTATAACGTATAACGTATAACGTATAACGTATAACGTATAACGTATAACGTATAACGTATAACGTATAACGTATAACGTATAACGTATAACGTATAACGCATAACGTATAACGCATAACGTATAACGCATAACGTATAACGCATAACGTATAACGCATAACGTATAACGTATAACGTATAACGTATAACGTATAACGTATAACGTATAACGTATAACGTATAACGTATAACGTATAACGTATAACGTATAACGTATAACGTATAACGTATAACGTATAACGTATAACGTATAACGTATAACGTATAACGTATAACGTATAACGTATAACGTATAACGTATAACGCATAACGTATAACGCATAACGTATAACGCATAACGTATAACGCATAACGTATAACGTATAACGTATAACGTACAACGTATAACGTATAACATGTAATGTATAACGTATAACGTATAACGAATAACATATAACGTATAACGTATAACGTACAACGTATAACGTATAACGTATAACGTATAACGTATAACGTATAACGTATAACGTATAACGTATAACGTATAACGTATAACGTATAACGTATAACGTATAACGTATAACGTATAACGTATAACGTATAACGTACAACGTATAACGTACAACGTATAACGTATAACGTATAACGTATAACGTATAACGTATAGCGTATAACGTATAACGTATAACGTATAACGTATAACGTATAACGTATAACGTATAACGTATAACGTATAACGTATAACGTATAACGTATAACGTATAACGTATAACGTATAACGTATAACGTATAACATGTAATGTATAACGTATAACGTATAACGTATAACGAATAACGTATAACGTATAACGCATCACGTATAACGTATTACGAATAACGTATAACGTATGACGTATAACGTATAACGTATAACGTATAACGTATAACGTATAACGTATAACGTATAACTCATAACGTATAACGTATAACGTATAACGTATAACGTATAACGAATAACGTATAACGTATAACGTATAACGTATAATCCGTATAACCTATGACGTATAACGTATAACTTATAACGTATAACGTATAACGTATAACGTACAACGTATAACGTATAACGTATAACGTATAACGTATAACGTAAAACACGTAATGTATAACGTATAACGTATAACGAATAACGTATAACGTATAACGTATAACGTACAACGTACAACGTATAACGTATAACGTATAACGTATAACGTATAACGTATAACGTATAACGTATAACGTATAACGTATAACGTATAACGTATAACGTATAACGTATAACGCATAACGTATAACGCATAACGTATAACGCATAACGTATAACGCATAACGTATAACGTATAACGTATAACGTATAACGTATAACGTATAACGTATAACGTATAACGTATAACGTATAACGTATAACGTATAACGTATAACGTATAACGTATAACGTATAACGTATAACGTATAACGTATAACGTATAACGTATAACGTATAACGTATAACGTATAACGTATAACGTATAACGTATAACGCATAACGTATAACGCATAACGTATAACGCATAACGTATAACGCATAACGTATAACGCATAACGTATAACGTATAACGTATAACGTATAACGTATAACGTATAACGTATAACGTATAACGTATAACGTATAACGAATAACGTATAACGTATAACGTATAACGTATAACGTATAACGTATAACGTATAACGTAAAACATGTAATGTATAACGTATAACGTATAACGAATAACGTGTAACGTATAACGTATAACGTATAACGTATAACGTACAACGTATAACGTATAACGTATAACGTATAACGTATAACGTACAACGTATAACGTATAACGTATAACGTATAACGTATAACGTATAACGTATAACGTATAACGTATAACGTATAACGCATAACGTATAACGTATAACGTATAACGTATAACGTATAACGTATAACGTATAACGTATAACCTATGACGTATAACCTATGACGTATAACTTATAACGTATAACGTATAACGTATAACGTACAACGTATAACGTATCACGTATAACGTATTACGAATAACGTATAACGTATGACGTATAACGTATAACGTATAACGTATAACGTATAACGTATAACGTATAACGTATAACGTATAACGTATAACGTATAACGTAAAACATGTAATGTATAACGTATAACGTATAACGAATAACGTATAACGTATAACGTATAACGTATAACGTATAACGTATAACGTACAACGTATAACGTATAACGTATAACGTATAACGTATAACGTATAACGTATAACGTATAACGTATAACGTACAACGTATAACGTATCACGTATAACGTATTACGAATAACGTATAACGTATGGCGTATAACGTATAACGTATAACGTATAACGTATAACGTGTAACGTATATCGTATAACGTATAACGTATAACGTATAACGTATAACGTATAACGTATAACGTATAACGTATAACGTATAACGTATAAAGTATAACGTATAACGTATAACGTATAACGTATAACGTATAACGTATAACGTATAACGCATAACGTATAACGTATAACGTATAACGTATAACCTATGACGTATAACGTATAACATATAATGTATAACGTATAACGTATAACGTACAACGTATAACGTATCACGTATAACGTATTACGAATAACGTATGACGTATGACGTATAACGTATAACGTATAACGTATAACGTATAACGTATAACGTATAACGTATAACGTATAACGTATAACGTATAACGCATAACGTATAACGTATAACGTATAACGTATAACGTATAACGTATAACGCATAACGTATAACCTATGACGTATAACGTATAACGTATTACGAATAACGTATGACGTATGACGTATAACGTATAACGTATAACGTATAACGTATAACGTATAACGTATAACGTATAACGTATAACGTATAACGTATAACGTACAACGTATAACGTATCACGTATAACGTATTACGAATAACGTATAACGTATGACGTATAACGTATAACGTATAACGTATAACGTATAGCATGTAATGTATAACGCATAACGTATAACGAATAACGTATAACGTATAACGTATAACGTATAACGTATAACGTATAACGTAAAACATGTAATGTATAACGTATAACGTATAACGAATAACGTATAACGTATAACGTATAACGTATAACGTATAACGTACAACGTATAACGTATAACGTATAACGTATAACGTATAACGTACAACGTATAACGTATAACGTATAACGTATAACGTATAACGTATAACGTATAACGTATAACGTATAACGTATAACGCATAACGTATAACGTATAACGTATAACGTATAACGTATAACGTATAACGTATAACCTATGACGTATAACCTATGACGTATAACTTATAACGTATAACGTATAACGTATAACGTACAACGTATAACGTATCACGTATAACGTATTACGAATAACGTATAACGTATGACGTATAACGTATAACGTATAACGTATAACGTATAACGTATAACGTATAACGTATAACGTATAACGTATAACGTATAACGTATAACGTAAAACATGTAATGTATAACGTATAACGTATAACGAATAACGTATAACGTATAACGTATAACGTATAACGTATAACGTACAACGTATAACGTATAACGTATAACGTATAACGTATAACGTATAACGTATAACGTATAACGTATAACGTATAACGTACAACGTATAACGTATCACGTATAACGTATTACGAATAACGTATAACGTATGGCGTATAACGTATAACGTATAACGTATAACGTATAACGTGTAACGTATATCGTATAACGTATAACGTATAACGTATAACGTATAACGTATAACGTATAACGTATAACGTATAACGCATAACGTATAACGTATAACGTACAACGTATAACGTATAACGTATAACGTATAACGTATAACGTACAACGTATAACGTATAACGTATAACGTATAACGTATAACGTACAACGTATAACGTATAACGTATAACGTATAACGTATAACGTATAACGTATAACGCATAACGTATAACGTATAACGTATAACGTATAACCTATGACGTATAACGTATAACGCATAACGTATAACCTATGACGTATAACGTATAACGTATTACGAATAACGTATGACGTATGACGTATAACGTATAACGTATAACGTATAACGTATAACGTATAACGTATAACGTATAACGTATAACGTATAACGTATAACGTATAACGTATAACGTATAACGTACAACGTATAACGTATCACGTATAACGTATTACGAATAACGTATAACGTATGACGTATAACGTATAACGTATAACGTATAACGTATAACATGAAATGTATAACGTATAAAGTATAACGTATAACGTATAACGTATAACGTATAACGTATAACGTATAACGTATAACGTATAACATGTAATGTATAACGTATAACGTATAACGTTTAACGTATAACGTATAACGTATAACGTATAACGTATAACGTATAACGTATAACGTATAACGTATAACGTATAACGTATAACGTATAACGTATAACGTATAACGTATAACGTATAACGTATAACGTATAACGTATAACGTATAACGTATAACGTATAACGTATAACGTAAAACATGTAATGTATAACGTATAACGTATAACGAATAACGTATAACGTATAACGTATAACGTATAACGTATAACGTATAACGTACAACGTATAACGTATAACGTATAACGTATAACGAACAACGTATAACGTATAACGTATAACGTATAACGTATAACGTATAACGTATAACGTATATCGTATAACGTATAACGTATAACGTATAACGTATAACGTATAACGTACAACGTATAACGTATAACGTACAACGTATAACGTACAACGTATAACGTACAACGTATAACGTACAACGTATAACGTACAACGTATAACGTATAACGTATAACGTATAACGTATAACGTATAACGTATAACGTATAACGTATAACGTATAACGTATAACGTATAACGTATAACGCATAACGTATAACGCATAACGTATAACGCATAACGTATAACGCATAACGTATAACGTATAACGTATAACGTATAACGTATAACGTATAACGTATAACGTATAACGTATAACGTATAACGTATAACGTATAACGTATAACGTATAACGTATAACGTATAACGTATAACGTATAACGTATAACGTATAACGTATAACGTATAACGCATAACGTATAACGCATAACGTATAACGCATAACGTATAACGCATAACGTATAACGCATAACGTATAACGTATAACGTATAACGTATAACGTATAACGTATAACGTATAACGTATAACGTATAACGTATAACGTATAACGTATAACGTATAACGTATAACGTATAACGTATAACGTATAACGTATAACGTATAACGTATAACGTATAACGTATAACGTATAACGTATAACGTATAACGTATAACGCATAACGTATAACGCATAACGTATAACGCATAACGTATAACGCATAACGTATAACGTATAACGTATAACGTACAACGTATAACGTATAACATGTAATGTATAACGTATAACGTATAACGAATAACATATAACGTATAACGTATAACGTACAACGTATAACGTATAACGTATAACGTATAACGTATAACGTATAACGTATAACGTATAACGTATAACGTATAACGTATAACGTATAACGTATAACGTATAACGTATAACGTATAACGTATAACGTATAACGTACAACGTATAACGTACAACGTATAACGTATAACGTATAACGTATAACGTATAACGTATAGCGTATAACGTATAACGTATAACGTATAACGTATAACGTATAACGTATAACGTATAACGTATAACGTATAACGTATAACGTATAACGTATAACGTATAACGTATAACGTATAACGTATAACGTATAACATGTAATGTATAACGTATAACGTATAACGTATAACGAATAACATATAACGTATAACGCATCACGTATAACGTATTACGAATAACGTATAACGTATGACGTATAACGTATAACGTATAACGTATAACGTATAACGTATAACGTATAACGTATAACTCATAACGTATAACGTATAACGTATAACGTATAACGTATAACGAATAACGTATAACGTATAACGTATAACGTATAATCCGTATAACCTATGACGTATAACGTATAACTTATAACGTATAACGTATAACGTATAACGTACAACGTATAACGTATAACGTATAACGTATAACGTATAACGTAAAACACGTAATGTATAACGTATAACGTATAACGAATAACGTATAACGTATAACGTATAACGTACAACGTACAACGTATAACGTATAACGTATAACGTATAACGTATAACGTATAACGTATAACGTATAACGTATAACGTATAACGTATAACGTATAACGTATAACGTATAACGCATAACGTATAACGCATAACGTATAACGCATAACGTATAACGCATAACGTATAACGTATAACGTATAACGTATAACGTATAACGTATAACGTATAACGTATAACGTATAACGTATAACGTATAACGTATAACGTATAACGTATAACGTATAACGTATAACGTATAACGTATAACGTATAACGTATAACGTATAACGTATAACGTATAACGTATAACGTATAACGTATAACGCATAACGTATAACGCATAACGTATAACGCATAACGTATAACGCATAACGTATAACGTATAACGTATAACGTATAACGTATAACGTATAACGTATAACGTATAACGTATAACGTATAACGTATAACGTATAACGTATAACGTATAACGTATAACGTATAACGTATAACGTATAACGTATAACGTATAACGTATAAAGTATAATGTATAACGTATAACGTATAACGTATAACGTACAACGTATAACGTATAACATGTAATGTATAACGTATAACGTATAACGAATAACGTATAACGTATAACGTATAACGTACAACGTATAACGTATAACGTATAACGTATAACGTATAACGTATAACGTATAACGTATAACGTATAACGTATAACGTATAACGTATAACGTATAACGTATAACGTACAACGTATAACGTACAACGTATAACGTATAACGTATAACGTATAACGTATAACGTATAGCGTATAACGTATAACGTATAACGTATAACGTATAACGTATAACGTATAACGTATAACGTATAACGTATAACGTATAACGTATAACGTATAACGTATAACGTATAACGTATAACGTATAACGTATAACATGTAATGTATAACGTATAACGTATAACGTATAACGAATAACGTATAACGTATAACGCATCACGTATAACGTATTACGAATAACGTATAACGTATGACGTATAACGTATAACGTATAACGTATAACGTATAACGTATAACGTATAACGTATAACTCATAACGTATAACGTATAACGTATAACGTATAACGTATAACGAATAACGTATAACGTATAACGTATAACGTATAATCCGTATAACCTATGACGTATAACGTATAACTTATAACGTATAACGTATAACGTATAACGTACAACGTATAACGTATAACGTATAACGTATAACGTATAACGTAAAACACGTAATGTATAACGTATAACGTATAACGTACAACGTATAACGTATAACGTATAACGTATAACGTATAACGTATAACGTATAACGTATAACGTATAACGTATAACGTATAACGTATAACGTATAACGTATAACGTATAACGTATAACGTATAACATGTAATGTATAACGTATAACGTATAACGTATAACGAATAACGTATAACGTATAACGCATCACGTATAACGTATTACGAATAACGTATAACGTATGACGTATAACGTATAACGTATAACGTATAACGTATAACGTATAACGTATAACGTATAACTCATAACGTATAACGTATAACGTATAACGTATAACGTATAACGAATAACGTATAACGTATAACGTATAACGTATAATCCGTATAACCTATGACGTATAACGTATAACTTATAACGTATAACGTATAACGTATAACGTACAACGTATAACGTATAACGTATAACGTATAACGTATAACGTAAAACACGTAATGTATAACGTATAACGTATAACGTACAACGTATAACGTATAACGTATAACGTATAACGTATAACGTATAGCGTATAACGTATAACGTATAACGTATAACGTATAACGTATAAAGTATAATGTATAACGTATAACGTATAACGTATAACGTACAACGTATAACGTATAACATGTAATGTATAACGTATAACGTATAACGAATAACATATAACGTATAACGTATAACGTACAACGTATAACGTATAACGTATAACGTATAACGTATAACGTATAGCGTATAACGTATAACGTATAACGTATAACGTATAACGTATAAAGTATAATGTATAACGTATAACGTATAACGTATAACGTACAACGTATAACGTATAACATGTAATGTATAACGTATAACGTATAACGAATAACATATAACGTATAACGTATAACGTACAACGTATAACGTATAACGTATAACGTATAACGTATAACGTATAACGTATAACGTATAACGTATAACGTATAACGTATAACGTATAACGTATAACGTATAACGTACAACGTATAACGTACAACGTATAACGTATAACGTATAACGTATAACGTATAACGTATAGCGTATAACGTATAACGTATAACGTATAACGTATAACGTATAACGTATAACGTATAACGTATAACGTATAACGTATAACGTATAACGTATAACGTATAACGTATAACGTATAACGTATAACATGTAATGTATAACGTATAACGTATAACGTATAACGAATAACGTATAACGTATAGCGTATAACGTATAACGTATAACGTATAACGTATAACGTATAACGTATAACGTATAACGTATAACGTATAAAGTATAATGTATAACGTATAACGTATAACGTATAACGTACAACGTATAACGTATAACATGTAATGTATAACGTATAACGTATAACGAATAACGTATAACGTATAACGTATAACGTACAACGTATAACGTATAACGTATAACGTATAACGTATAACGTATAACGTATAACGTATAACGTATAACGTATAACGTATAACGTGTAACGTATAACGTATAACGTACAACGTATAACGTACAACGTATAACGTATAACGTATAACGTATAACGTATAACGTATAGCGTATAACGTATAACGTATAACGTATAACGTATAACGTATAACGTATAACGTATAACGTATAACGTATAACGTATAACGTATAACGTATAACGTATAACGTATAACGTATAACGTATAACGTATAACATGTAATGTATAACGTATAACGTATAACGTATAACGAATAACGTATAACGTATAACGCATCACGTATAACGTATTACGAATAACGTATAACGTATGACGTATAACGTATAACGTATAACGTATAACGTATAACGTATAACGTATAACGTATAACGTATAACTCATAACGTATAACGTATAACGTATAACGTATAACGTATAACGAATAACGTATAACGTATAACGTATAACGTATAAGCCGTATAACCCGTATAACCTATGACGTATAACGTATAACTTATAACGTATAACGTATAACGTATAACGTACAACGTATAACGTATAACGTATAACGTATAACGTATAACGTAAAACACGTAATGTATAACGTATAACGTATAACGTACAACGTATAACGTATAACGTATAACGTATAACGTATAACGTATAGCGTATAACGTATAACGTATAACGTATAACGTATAACGTATAAAGTATAATGTATAACGTATAACGTATAACGTATAACGTACAACGTATAACGTATAACATGTAATGTATAACGTATAACGTATAACGAATAACATATAACGTATAACGTATAACGTACAACGTATAACGTATAACGTATAACGTATAACGTATAACGTATAACGTATAACGTATAACGTATAACGTATAACGTATAACGTATAACGTATAACGTATAACGTACAACGTATAACGTACAACGTATAACGTATAACGTATAACGTATAACGTATAACGTATAGCGTATAACGTATAACGTATAACGTATAACGTATAACGTATAACGTATAACGTATAACGTATAACGTATAACGTATAACGTATAACGTATAACGTATAACGTATAACGTATAACGTATAACATGTAATGTATAACGTATAACGTATAACGTATAACGAATAACGTATAACGTATAACGCATCACGTATAACGTATTACGAATAACGTATAACGTATGACGTATAACGTATAACGTATAACGTATAACGTATAACGTATAACGTATAACGTATAACTCATAACGTATAACGTATAACGTATAACGTATAACGTATAACGAATAACGTATAACGTATAACGTATAACGTATAATCCGTATAACCTATGACGTATAACGTATAACTTATAACGTATAACGTATAACGTATAACGTACAACGTATAACGTATAACGTATAACCTATAACGTATAACGTATAACGTATAACTCATAACGTATAACGTATAACGTATAACGTATAACGTATAACGAATAACGTATAACGTATAACGTATAACGTATAATCCGTATAACCTATGACGTATAACGTATAACTTATAACGTATAACGTATAACGTATAACGTACAACGTATAACGTATAACGTATAACGTATAACGTATAACGTAAAACACGTAATGTATAACGTATAACGTATAACGAATAACGTATAACGTATAACGTATAACGTACAACGTACAACGTATAACGTATAACGTATAACGTATAACGTATAACGTATAACGTATAACGTATAACGTATAACGTATAACGTATAACGTATAACGTATAACGTATAACGTATAACGTATAACGTATAACGTATAACGTATAACGTATAACGTATAACGTATAACGTATAACGTATAACGTATAACGTATAACGTATAACGTATAACGTACAACGTATAACGTATAACGTATAACGTATAACTAATAACGTATAACGTATAACGTATAACGTATAACGTATAACGTATAACTTATGACGTATAACGTATAACGTATAACGTATAACGAATAACGTATAACGTATAACGTATAACGAACAACGTATAACGTATAACGTATAACGTATAACGTATAACGTATAACGTATAACGTATAACGTATAACGTATAACGTATAACGTATAACGTATAACGTATAACGTAGAACGTATAACGTACAACGTATAACGTACAACGTATAACGTACAACGTATAACGTACAACGTATAACGTATAACGTATAACGTATAACGTATAACGTATAACGTATAACGTATAACGTATAACGTATGACGTATAACGTATAACGTATAACGTATAACGTATAACGTATAACGCATAACGTATAACGCATAACGTATAACGCATAACGTATAACGCATAACGTATAACGCATAACGTATAACGTATAACGTATAACGTATAACGTATAACGTATAACGTATAACGTATAACGTATAACGTATAACGTATAACGTATAACGTATAACGTATAACGTAGAACGTATAACGTATAACGTATAACGTATAACTCATAACGTATAACGTATAACGTATAACGTATAACGTATAACGAATAACGTATAACGTATAATCCGTATAACCTATGACGTATAACGTATAACTTATAACGTATAACGCATAACGTATAACGCATAACGTATAACGTATAACGTATAACGTATAACGTATAACGTATAACGTATAACGTATAACGTATAACGTATAACGTATAACGTATAACGTATAACGTATAACGTATAACGTATAACGTATAACGTATAACGTATAACGTATAACGTATAACGTATAACGTATAACGCATAACGTATAACGCATAACGTATAACGCATAACGTATAACGCATAACGTATAACGCATAACGTATAACGTATAACGTATAACGTATAACGTATAACGTATAACGTATAACGTATAACGTATAACGTATAACGTATAACGTATAACGTATAACGTATAACGTATAACGTATAACGTATAACGTATAACGTATAACGTATAACGTATAACGTATAACTCATAACGTATAACGTATAACGTATAACGTATAACGTATAACGAATAACGTATAACGTATAACGTATAACGTATAATCCGTATAACCTATGACGTATAACGTATAACTTATAACGTATAACGTATAACGTATAACGTACAACGTATAACGTATCACGTATAACGTATTACGAATAACGTATAACGTATGACGTATAACGTATAACGTATAACGTATAACGTATAACGTATAACGTATAACGTATAACGTATAACGTATAACGTATAACGTATAACGTATAACGTATAACGTATAACGTATAACGTATAACGTATAACGTATAACGTATAACGTATAAAGTATAATGTATAACGTATAACGTATAACGTATAACGTACAACGTATAACGTATAACATGTAATGTATAACGTATAACGTATAACGAATAACATATAACGTATAACGTATAACGTACAACGTATAACGTATAACGTATAACGTATAACGTATAACGTATAACGTATAACGTATAACGTATAACGTATAACGTATAACGTATAACGTACAACGTATAACGTACAACGTATAACGTATAACGTATAACGTATAACGTATAACGTATAGCGTATAACGTATAACGTATAACGTATAACGTATAACGTATAACGTATAACGTATAACGTATAACGTATAACGTATAACGTATAACGTATAACGTATAACGTATAACGTATAACGTATAACGTATAACGTATAACGTATAACGTATAACGTATAACGTATAACGTATAACGTATAACGTATAACGTATAACGTATAACGTATAACGTATAACGTATAACGTATAACGTATAACGTATAACGTATAACGCATAACGTATAACGCATAACGTATAACGCATAACGTATAACGCATAACGTATAACGCATAACGTATAACGTATAACGTATAACGTATAACGTATAACGTATAACGTATAACGTATAACGTATAACGTATAACGTATAACGTATAACGTATAACGTATAACGTATAACGTATAACGTATAACGTATAACGTATAACGTATAACGTATAACTCATAACGTATAACGTATAACGTATAACGTATAACGTATAACGAATAACGTATAACGTATAACGTATAACGTATAATCCGTATAACCTATGACGTATAACGTATAACTTATAACGTATAACGTATAACGTATAACGTACAACGTATAACGTATCACGTATAACGTATTACGAATAACGTATAACGTATGACGTATAACGTATAACGTATAACGTATAACGTATAACGTATAACGTATAACGTATAACGTATAACGTATAACGTATAACGTATAACGTATAACGTATAACGTATAACGTATAACGTATAACGTATAACGTATAACGTATAACGTATAACGTATAAAGTATAATGTATAACGTATAACGTATAACGTATAACGTACAACGTATAACGTATAACATGTAATGTATAACGTATAACGTATAACGAATAACATATAACGTATAACGTATAACGTACAACGTATAACGTATAACGTATAACGTATAACGTATAACGTATAACGTATAACGTATAACGTATAACGTATAACGTATAACGTATAACGTACAACGTATAACGTACAACGTATAACGTATAACGTATAACGTATAACGTATAACGTATAGCGTATAACGTATAACGTATAACGTATA